>NC_079907.1:23111290-23211290 GCF_024868665.1 Triplophysa rosa | reverse complement strand
TTCTACAGAATCTTTTAATCAAACGTGACATTATTTACATGAGCAGAAGCCAGCACCATGAGAAACACTGTCAATACTGTAAATGTAAATAAATAAAAGTAGACGTGTGTGATTTACCAGCTTTATACGCAGAACAAACAAACACTATGACATTGTATTGCATATTACATATGACGCAAAGTCTCCTCACAGCGAATACAGTCGTACAACACCATGTACTGTATGCAGCAAGACAACGCGTCTCAGACCAACATCAATTGTGTTTCTTAAGCTTAAACTGCGCTAAAAGCACAACTGCGCAGGCTGAAAGAGTCACTACTACACGGAGCCGTGAGGTTTGTGGTGTTATTTGACAGAGAGAAATGTGAGGACTAGGAAATCGCGCTACGCACCGAGATCAGTTTTCTCTTTCAGGACGTCCTTGAAGTTGAGGCCGCTGTTGAGGGTGGACTCTCTGTATTTGTGAAGCGCTTCTCTCTGACCGTTCTTGCCCAGCTCTTTCAGGACGGTGGGTTTCAGGGGCATGGCCCGCAGACCCTTCTTCCAACACGACCAATCCGCCACCGTCCATTTCACCAGATCCTCTAACTTCACGATGACCTTCTCTGAAACAGCGATGACTTCATCCTGTAGAGAGGAACACAGTATATGAGTCAGGACAGGTGCTTCAAACGCTCTGACACCGTGTCTACGCCGGACGCGACACGACAAAAGAAACGCATTAGAGCCCGTTATAATTTGACATTTTGTCCACACTGGATGTGGCGCGGTGAGTCCGGCGTCGCGGTCCGTCCGGTGTTACAGGTGAAGTGTTGAGTTTTGCCATGTTCAAATATCTCCTCTCTCATGCACACAATCAGAAGTCTCGTATCCAAATCCGAATTCCACCACAAGTGTAAACGCTGTTCTGAAACTCTCACTCTTTCAAAACATTGTGTTGACCAATGGTGTGAGTTTGAGGCGGGACTGTCTGTTTAGCCGACCAATGGAAGACGGGGATGAGAAAACCATTGGCTTAATTCACTTCACTTATGCCGTGAGCATTTACAAAGATTTGGGACAAAAACGTTTGGTCTGAAGGAGTATGCTTAAATGTCGGGAATTAGTTTAGCAGACAAAACATACATGTTTTTTCATGACAAAACTAACATTTTGTTTTTGAAACGAAAATGTTTTTGAAATGGATGACTTTGACTGAAGAATGAAGAAAGAACAGCCAATAAGAGCTCACACCTCCTTTAATATCGTTTAAAAAGCACCGCAGGTTGAAACCTCAAGAAGCTAGTTGAGAAAAAGACAAATTCTATCAAAAGGTGACAACACCGAAGACGCTAAATTATGTTTGAATGATTAATTATTGTTTTAATGTCTTTTTATTTTTCGTCGCAACACAATTCCCATGGTTCCCTTTGTTTTATTTCATAATTTCAATCAGTTTATTATTATTTTCAAATGTGGAAAACATATGAACACAGAAGTGAGCGAGTGTCCAAAACTTTTGACCAGTAGTGTATATATTAGACAGTTACATAATTTTCAAGGCATCAAAGGTAAGAAAAGAAATGAAATTGAAACATTTAAAATATTTTTAGTACCCTGCCAAACTAAATGTGATCATTTTGATCATTATTATAATTATATCGATATATACTGTATACTCATATGAATATATCTGCACAAAATTCTGACCAATAACATTTGTCAACATTAAAGGCAAAAAGGGAGAGGTCAAATGTGCCACTTCACTTCTGACGTGGGACTGGAACATTAAGGGCACAATAATGGTTGACACATAGTCCGAACAGGCCTAGTTTTAAATCAAGCCACGTCTAAAATAAAACCACCAGCAGAACCTCGTGGAAGTCTTACTGGAACACGGGAATAATTCTTCTGTTACTGTACATGTGGTCATTTGGAATGCCGTTTCATTGTAATGCGTCACGGCACTGAAGCTTCAAGGCGACTGTGCCAAGTGGCTCGTTCAGACTGCAGTTATTCCGTTCTAAAAGTGAAGCGAAGGCTTTGCTCGTGACCTGGCACAGGATAACACACGGGGAATCTGGGGAACAGATGCGTTCGTATTTTACACAATGAATACAGTGTACAACACACAGAGGAAATGCACACAACTATTCCTGCCAGTGGTTTGGACACAGTTTCCAATAAACTCGAGTGAAAAAGCTACAGGAGGTCACCGGACAAACTCAAGTTCTTCTTTCAGTCTTCAGATGAATCTGCATGCAGGAGAGCTTTCTGCTGAACACGCCGTGTCTCATTACGTCCTCTTTAACTAGAACATTTTTGCTTTTTTGTCTGGCTTCCATACACTAGACTCTATTGTCACGCTGTCAAGCAAACACTTTATCTCTCGCACACACAGAATAATGGGAGAAAAATGAAACTTGGCTTCAGCGCGCTTAACCGTTCCACTATGAAAAGCAAGTTACCAAGCCATGTAAAATCAGGGGGTTAAGCTTTAATAAAAGCAGCTAATGGCAGGATATGAAGGCACTGGCTATGATTTCCTTCTAATGCTCAGCGGGGGGGCATGTGTGCATTCCAACAACAACATACAGCATCACTGCAGTCTAAAGATGCCGGGGGTCACCACCCAAAAATTGGTTGCAGCAGGTCTGTTCTGACAGTTACAGACAGCAGGGAATAAAAATGCTAAATGCAAACAATTAAATGCAATTAACCATATAATTGTACATAGTTAGAGAGAAATAATAGGCTTCTAGTTTTCTTTATAAAGAGAAGATCAAATGCTCCCTGTAAGGCTTTTGTTTCTGACATCCAAGGTCATGCGGCCAATCACATTTTGGCATAAATTCATCTTCTGAGGTAGAGGCCGAATTACAAACATGCAGCTTGCGTGACACTAAACTACATCAAACGCAAGCTTACGTGTAACAAGGAAAAGAAAAACAGAGACATTTAGAAACAAAAAATGTCTATTGTCATGCATGTCAGAGAAAAACCTTATTCCTCACAGCTCAGCAGGAGACGTGATGGGTTTCATTTAAGTATCGATTGAGACTCAGATGCTTTTTCTAAAATTGCTTAGGAGAAATAAAAACAGATTTTCCTGTTATCTTCCCGATCTCTAGATCAGTGGTTCTCAAACTGGAGAGACGGATCCAGGGGGGCCACAGCATTTTATGAAACCTAGAAATGTATCATCGATTTTATGCAATCAAACATCAGAAAAATAAGACCACCAACCAAAAGAATTGATGTTTCAGCATTGTATAACTGGATATTTTCTTGGTCGAATTAAAAGGATTTCTTAAAGGATGGTTTACGGGATCTATTCATAATTTTGCATATTCTTGAGTCTACGCAGCTCATTATTGACAAATGGACATTTGCGTATTATACAGCGTATTATCAGCGTGTGTTTTAATGCCAATATAAAGTCAAATGGGTCAAACAGTGGCTGTAAATGGTGACGGCGACATAGCAAACTTCCCTGCTTTATTGCTTCACTGTATAAACTCAATTTGAATGAAACCAGTTTTCTTTTATTGCACGTACGCTTTTTGTTGTCCTTATGTTGTTCCAATTGCTTCCATTGTTTCCCTCATCTGTAAGTGGCTTTGGATAAAGGCGTCTGCTAAATGACTATGTGTAATGTAAATGTAAATAACAAAAAGAGAAACGAGGAACAGATTTACCCGTGCATTATTAAGTGATGTTATGAGTAAGATCAATCAAAGGCTTTAAAAGCTTCATCCTAACAATGGCCTCTCTGTTCTTTAACATGAAGAGGCTTTAAGCAGCAGCATTATATGAGCGGAGGGGTCCAGACGTCACGCTGAGCGTCTCACTCCGCTGATTCAGAGGTCAACTCAAGAATTCAGCGGGTCAACACAGATTTGTACACCTGCTCGCATGTCCATTTAATTATTGACCTGCTAACATGAAGAGGAGAAAGTCTTTTTAATGCTGGTTAAAAGTTAAATCCAGCATCAAACTAGTTTTCATATTCAGCGATTTAACTCATGTGAGCACAAACTATGGCTGGGTGGTAAAGCTAAAACAACACATTCATGCGCTGGATTTGTTTTTTAAACCAGAGTCACTGATTGTCAAACTTGCTTATTGGCATGCGCTTGAATTACACTCTTCACAATATTTAAGATGTTTAAATCTATAAACTCAAACCAACTAAATGTTCATAAGAAAATTACAGCTTCATTTGAGGATTAAGACTGATCATCTCGAAGAACTCAAATCACAAGATTCTTCTATCCGTTTATAATAACACTCAGAGATTCTATTAATACCATGTCATATTTGCTGTCTGTCTCTGTAAGTAAACAACAGCTAAGATGACAGTAAGTGATTATAGCTCATAGTTATTTGTTTACATGTACAAACATGTTTACATTAGGGCTGTCAAACGAGAATAAAAGTTTGTGTTTACATAGTATATGTCTGTGTACTGTGCATATTCATTTTGTATTTAGAAAACATACACATACATGTATGTTTAGGAAATATTTAGATGTATTTATTTATCTTTACCAATAACTGAAATTAGATAAATGGTTATACATTTTTATATTTTATTTTTTATATACATTTATGGGTCAAAGACGAAAAGTGGTTTAAGCATAAAAAGTGTAATACTGCTTTAAATTGTTGTTGTTAAAAAACTAAAAAAGTTTTCTGTTTAATTTAATTGCATTTTTGTTTTTCTGAGCAAAAAAATGATATCACACTTTTTCCGATTTACAGAAGACGGTCACTAAAATGTCATTCAGTGTAACAATCTTGTCGGGCATATTTGCGACAAAAATCAATATGACATATTAAAGACTAATTACTTTCACCCCGAGTGCTAATTTGTTGTAATTTTACTTTTTTCCCCCCCACTATCCTAGGTTTTGCCCATTTGTCAAGAATACGTTTTTACTCATTTAAAGCGCAATAAAATGTAATATGCTCCCTTATTCTTTTATATATTTTTATATGTACAAGTCAGAATAAGTATGTTGTTTGAATTTGTACATAAATATTGTGTTACAATGAATGACAATGTTACATTACTTCAACCCAATTTTGACATTTTATTCTCCAAAAACTTGAAACCATAAATTAGACGTTTCACTTACATTTAATGTGCTTTCTATGGACATAAATTAACTTTTGTAAATTTCTTTTGATCTTAACGTCTTTGACCCTTATATGTACGGTTTTATAAATTCAAAATAAATATGCATAGTACACAGACATATATTATGTAAACACAAACTTTTATTCTGGATGCCATTAATCACGATTAATCGTTTGACAGGCCTAATTTGCATTTACTAAAAATGTTACACTGCAGTGACGTCATGAGCATAACCCCCTCTAAAATATAATATATATACTGACTATCATCAGGTTTTACTACAAATATCACAGTCACACACACTAGGGTTGATGTGATGAATGTGTGGTTATGGTTTTACTACAAATAAAATCAAAACAATGTGGTTACGATAGTTAAACCACAGTTCATTTTTCATAAGGGAATAAGTGATCAGCTGCATGAGACGCATTCAAAGATATTTAAATAAAGCCAAACACACATCAGTGTGCAGGCGTAACACACCTAATAAATACATGACATATCAAATCTCAGCATCATTCAGCCGGTGTAATAACGTTTGATTCATCTGCAGAGACAGAGGTTAATCCTAAACAACAACTACTAGAAACGATGTCACACTGCCACACACTTACACAAGTTACTCAGACAACTCCACTTTATTTTCTGCTCTGAAGACAACATTACATGTGTAAAGACGAGTAAAGACCCGCGGCTCCGTCCGGCTGCAAACAGCTCAATGTCTGTCAAAGATTCAGAAATAACTTACAGATGGGCCGCTGACATCCGGCCTGAATCCAACCAGCTTTCTGCATGTGTGTGAACGCGCGGAACTGCGGCGCTGCTGTGAAATATGATGACGCTGCCGCACAAAATTAAAGCCATTTGTCATGAAAGCCGAGAGCTTCGAGAGACAATGCAAATGGTTGTTCTGAATGCTTGAATGAAGGTTAAAGAGAAACATAAAATATCAATGTCAACCGCACACTCAGGGTTAAAAAGTTCAAAAAGCTTCTTGTGATCAAGTTCGAGCAGGTTTTCAACAATACAGAGTTAGGTGTAGCAAACAATTTGTTGAATGTTTGCGAATATACGCCTGCAGAGAGCCGTTACGAGTGTTGTGTGATGAAGATGACACGTGCCGGCGCTAGATTTCCTTCTGATGAAAGAATGCATTCATAATCCAGCCAGATTATACAGGACCTTTCTTAAAGGGACACTTCGCTTAAAAATGAATCCCGAATGACAAACTGACAGTCACTATTTACTTTCACTGTGCAGAAAAGAACAGCTTTGACATTCTGCTCAATATTTTGGTTTTGTGTGAACTCCGCGAAATGATGTAGCCGTGCCTATAAAAAGTCAACATGTTATGGAACTCTACCTACGAGATTTCATGTGAACTATAAATATGAGAGACAAACGTGGACTAACGCCAGGCAGCGGAGAAGTGTCTGGCTCCCAATCTTCAGGTTTGTAATCTAAATAACAGCCGAAAGAAGCAAGTAATGCGACATTAGCACTCTTCCCAGAATCCTGTGAAGTTACCGCCGTTCAGAAAAGGGACATTTGCAAGCGAATTTGCACACACAGACATTATCTTTCTGTGCACGGGGTTTGTAAATGTACCGTACTGGAGTTTTTATATGTATATGCAAACTACGCCTGTTAAACAAAGTGCACGACGCTTGCTGGAGTCTGATATGGAATCTATTTATAAAGCAGCAAACCCATTTAGTTCTGCTCTAATGTCACATAAATGCTATTCAACAGTGTCCACCCCCCTCACTCGCCCTCTCTCTCTCTCTCTCTCTCTCTCTCTCTCTCTCTCTCTCACACACACACACACAGTAAAACAATGATATTACGAGCTATGGGACTGAAGAACAACTGGCTCCAATTAAAGGCTGAAAAACTGTGAGCGCAGCCTGAAACTATTGCCTAAACAATTCCTCCCTTTAAAATGACACAGATTTTCTCCCAAACACACTCATTAATGATGTATCGGCCCTGGTAGGGGGCGGTTTTGCATCTTTCCTTCTGAAAAACAGTTTTGCGCTTTAGGACAGATTGTGGAAAATAAAAGACGAGAGGAAATGGAATTGAAAAACACAGATCTGCGGGAAGAATGTGTTGGCTTCTCAAACGTAAAACAAGCGTCTTCAGAAGAGCGTTGGGTTGCCCTCTCTAGGCACAGAGTTTAAGTGTTACATTTAGTCGGCCGGCTGCCAGGAAGAGATCACTGCAGGCCTGGCGGTTTTACCCACCGCTCTCCTTCTAATGAATGACTAACCCCAGCCAGAGGGGAAATTACATCACACGGGTGTAGAAACAAAAAGGCATTGGCAGAGAGTGGCTCTGTTTTATCACACAATCATACTTGCATACACACGCTGGCTAAACATTAGCACATTGCTTTTCCAGTTGCGCAAAACTTTATTATCCTCAATGTTTGCTCAAAAAGACTAACAAGACAGACCGGCGACCACTCGTCAGCTATTGTTAAAGGGATACTTCACACAAAAATGTACTCTCCTTGGAGTTGTTCCAAATCTGTATAAGTGCCTTTGTTCTGATGAACGCAGAGAAGGATATTTGGAAGAATGCTTGTACCCAGACAGATCTTGCCCCCCATTGACTCCCATAATACAATGGTGCCCCAGAACTGTTTGCTGTCCTACATTCTTCAAAATGTCGTCTTTTGTGTTCAACAGAACAAAAAAGATGATCAAGTATATTTTCCTACTATGGGAGTCAATGGGAAGCAAGATCTGTTTGTTGACAAGCATTCTTCCAAATATCTTTTATACAGATTTGGAACAACTCGAAGGAGAGTAAATGACAGAATTTTCATTTTTGGGTGAAGTATCCCTTTAATGTCGAATATTAAATTGAAAAATGTCAATGTAAATACACATATTTACCATTACATATTTATTCTAGGTCGTTGATTTATTGGTGGCCACATAACCGGCTCCAGCTGCCTAGCCAAGTGAATGTAGACTTGAGTTTAATTGAACGAACAACCTTTAAAAGCAAAACCAAAAGATGTGAGAAGCATTTTCAACACACCCTTTACAACGCAGATAATAAATAAGCCAGCTTCAGCTAGCTGCTTGAGCCGAGCACGCAGAATTATCTCATAAATCATTTTCAATAACATTCTTTAATAAATGGGACCCATTCTGTTAATGCAGATTGTGTTAATACGCACGTTTGTTGTTGTATCATTAACACGCAATAACAATAGATTCTCTGATAGTCACTGGCTGCAGATGCAAATGTAATTGAATTGGCCGATGTGCTGAGTGCATGTGAAGATCTCACGTTACTGCAGGTGCTTGGCCTGACACTTCATCACATTATTATTTCAATTCTGCACGTCTCATTTAGCACAAAACCTTCTTCACACAATACCTGACCTGTCACAGCACGTGTGAAGCTGTCTAGTTAATGAATGCCTAAAGACTGATGGTCGCAATACCATTTGTTAATAGTAAAATCACTGAAAACACAATTTTGATCCCATTATCGACTCTCAAAATATCCTTCAGTCGGTGTATCAGCATTACTCAATAAAGCTCTTGTGTGAGTAAGT
The DNA here is from genome assembly GCF_024868665.1 of Triplophysa rosa. Classification (NCBI taxonomy): domain Eukaryota; kingdom Metazoa; phylum Chordata; class Actinopteri; order Cypriniformes; family Nemacheilidae; genus Triplophysa; species Triplophysa rosa. Next base: position 23,202,591 of record NC_079907.1, on the reverse strand, counting down.
GTAGGCCATCACTTCTATAAATAGTTCCTGGCCCCCAAAAAAGTACAGCTGACAGTATCTCCTGCAGCATATTCTCAATCGTGTAACACAGGAGGAGAGCATTGTTCCCGTTCTTCCCCTCCGCCCCGAAATCATGAATGCGTAATAAATGTGAAAAGCAAATAACTGGCATTGCTGCTGAATGGGGGAGCGCGCTCTGATCCACTAAACACACAGCATTAACACTAATGTTCTCTCTCAATAACACCTCGATGTAAACAAGCACGCTTTCACGGTCGACAGTTTGCGTTTCCCCCGCGTAATATCGATCATAATTCAGCACAGTACCCTTGACATTTGGACCGGGGGTCTCGCAGAACCTGTTGATTATTTTCAAAGGGCTATTTAAGCCCCTCCGCGGGGGCAGGACAGAGCTTCAACACACGGCTCATTGTCTTTCTGTATTCGCAGTGCAAGATAAAACAGGTACAGAGCTTGTTACATTACACATGTAAGAGCGCAGCTGTGCTGCTTTGTTAAAATAGCAATCGCGCGTGCACGATGGCCTGGGAACACTGTATATTCAAGTGTTTTCTTAAGGCAGCTTGCGGTGCACATAACATCTAAGAAACTGGTTTCATAAAAAAAGATTCAAATGTCTAGGTTACACAAGCAAGTCGTTTTCATGAGGTCAAGATCAGGTTGAAAAAGCTCTTTAAAGTAACAACCACATAAAAACTAAAAATACATAGTTACTACACTTTTGCTATAAAACACTCCTATATTTACTTACTAATGTATATAGAACACGAATATGTCATTATGAGCTACTATACAGTATAACACAATAATGTAATGTACATCAAAGGGTTAAATCGTCAAAAAGACACATTTTTCTTTTGGCCAAACAGATGTGAGGCTGCAGGACTTTGACACAATAACCTTCATAAATGTCAGCTGCACGCGATCACTGCCATTATTCATCTATTCCTATTGATTCACAACCTCGCACACGTACAATAGCCACCTAACACATCCCGACGCAAAATCGCCGTATATCGTTAGCGCGATGCGATCGTTTCGCGCGTGCATGTTCGTGTGGAAACGCTGTTATTCCAAGCATCAGCAGAACGCAACGCAACGCAACGCCACAACGAAACGCTTCAGCTCCGTTTCCGCACTGTTGTGTATCCGATGAAACGAGCAAACACTTGATGTGACAACTTCACACAATGGCATCCTTCTCAGCATCGCAACTGCGCGCCGCGATAAACGCCGATGATATGCGAACGAGCCGAGAGGGGCTTCGCTATGACCACACGTCTATTATTAAACGCAACGCAACCTCGTCTAACATGCGAGATCAGATCTGAAAAAGGCGCTCAGATGTCTTGCGATGATGCACAGGCAGGCACACATACGGATCGATCGCGTTAATTCCTTTCATAAGCGCGGGGATAATGTAATGTAAGAAAAGAACAACGCGCTGTCTTACCTCTCCATGCGTGACATTTCTGCCCTGAGGGGTTTGTTCTGGGAGAAAATAAAGTTTGGAGCTGGATAAAAGTTGCTTGCTCGTCCTTTCCTCCCACAGGAGCTGCAGTTCCGCGATGCAGACGGGATCCTCGGGTTTACATCTCACCAGGAAAAAATCTCCCAGAGACAAAATTCTCGCTTTGCCTTCAAGGTGAAACCTAAACGCCTTGTAGAAAATATAAGGTCCGTGCAAACCACAAGGTGAGCCGACCCACTGCGGAAACACCAAGAGAGCGCATTCATGTCATACAACCATAAACCACCGAGCTCTTACATACACAACACACACAGTTTACATGATGAGGATCACAGCCTGATCACATGATAAATGGCATTAGATAGAAATGCGAATCGTGTAATATCAACTTTACTTGTAAAGTTTTCGCCATGCATTCCGTGCGATACGAAAGCATCGCGTTTGTGCGCAATAATCAAAGATTTCGACGTGGAAATGAAAGCGGTGTGTGATATTACCAGCAGTGAGTTGGGCTCCATCTCGTCGCTCTGAATTGATTAAACTCAAACATTCTCTCCAAACTTGTTGGCTTGAATGGATCACTGCAGGTCCTGGCAGCGCAAAATATCAGCGCGCTCGCCGACGCCGCGACCTTCAATATGAAATCGACGCGATGCGATATCGGCTCACTTAAAATGACGGCGATTGGTGTCCAATATTTTTTCAAGCCGTTTTCTTTCGCCTACGATCATTTTGTCACATTTTCGAAGCGAGGCGTTCGCATTAAATTCGTAAATCCGCATTGAGGTTGGTGCGTTTTCGGTCGGGCGGCTTTTCAAAGTCGTGTTTAAAAAAAACAGGCGGTTTCGAGCCACAAAATGTGACGCTCGTTCGACAACTGCTCGCATTGTGTGTTTAAAATATCGATGCAACGATTTTTATATGCAAAGAGAGCGACTATATTCTGATCAAATATGCAACGTTGGCTTTACGTATCTGTCAGGACCTGTGCAAAAGGAGGTTTGTATGTGTATAAAAAAACATTTCCTGCAGAGATTCTTCCTCTTATTTCTAGAATTAATTATAAACCATAATCATATCATTTAATAATTATTAGAATGCGGAAACATAGCAACGCGAACGTGTGGATATGGGAAGATGTAACGATGTATTCACATGCGCCTTTATATTAGCGCAAATGCTTTTGAAATGTATCGAGCTCGTGTTAACGCGACACATGGAAACATTGTAACATCACCGCCTCGTGAATTCTTGCCATTATGGGCATTTGAGGATTGAATGTGATCTCACGAAACAATACGAATACAATATCACAGCCAAATCGCGTGCTAGAAGCGAATAAATATCACGGTGAAAACACATGTGTTCGATAAGAGATAACAAACGTATAAAGCGACGATATTCGTGTTAAATACAGCCGCTATTGTTTGAACAAGAATTTAAGTCGAGCCTCAGTTTTAAGAATGATCGAGCTTCCCCACAGCTGTGAAGAACAATCTGATAAACATTTATGCATCCTACATATTTCATAGCCTCTCGATGCAAATGGGCTTTTAGTTATTTGCTTTGTGTGAAAATGTATGGCGGTGCCCTTAAAAAGGTTGAAGCATATGGCCTGAATTACAGGATGTAACATTTACGTCAGCTATTTTTATGTCTTATGCAATGTTTTATCTCAGTCACGAGGGCTGGCTGGTGATTATGCATATGATCACATTCACGCTTCATAGAACCCAACGGAGGACACTTATTGTGATTTAGTTCATTTGAATCATAAGACATTATTGTGTTTTGGGAGGCGGGGCTTTTCTTTAGAAAAAAGGGACGAAACAACATGAAAAGGTCACGTGGATGAGATAAGAACCTGATTTATGGCTACAAAACATGAAACCGTTTCCTGTAACACTTTATAATAACATGTAAATTCAAATGTCATATAATCGTTTCAATGTTATTGATTTTGCAAAATGTGAAATGTATCTTCAGTATGTATTTTAACATATAATAGAAATACAAACATCTCAAATGTGGTTGATTACAATGATCAGGATATTGGTAGTCGGCCAATACAGTATATACTGTAAGTGGGGTGAAGTGACGTCAGCCAATGATTAAACAGCTTTCTTTGAGACAGTGAGCAGTAATATTAGTGCGTTCATTCTGCTGCCCCGTGAGGTACAGTAACATGAGAGATTCCACTCAGATAATTGCAGATGAGTGATTGTGACATGCTCAATACACTTCTGTTAAAGGGCTGTTGGCTCAGACATATTTAGAAAAGGAACTTATGTTGTCTGCCTTATTGGTTATATTAGTTAACGTTTCCTTGGCTTTTTATGATGTTTAGAAGCTCTTCAGAAACACTGTTGCTGATTGTTCCTGCAGTCAATGCTGTAATAAAAGATCGTGGTGATGATGATGATGTTAAGACTAATTTGCCTCACATATTGTGTGTTTCAGTATCTGCTGCAGCATAGATTTCTTCTGCCTGCTGACAGTCTGAGTAGAGCAGATTGATAGTCTAATCTTTCTCTCAGAGATGCAGTTTGAAAGCATGTGGAAAAAATTGAATTCTCTCTCTCTCTCTCTCTGGTGCCGTGAGACTGAAGTTAACGCGCTGCTTTGCCTGTCAACGGTTTTTGCATGACTGCGCTCTTCAGCGCTTCATTAATCCTCATATTTGTTTTCAGAACAATGCAACCCAAATGTTCTTCATTTTCTGTTCATCCAAACTCCATCGGAATGCGACTGACAAGTTAGACGTCTTCCTATTCGCTCACTGTAAATGCACCAGCGTTCCTCTAACTAAATTACCTGTAATTATATATTATGGTCTTTGGTTTCAGAACCTGTTTTGAATTAGAAGTGTAGTCATTTTTGAGGATCGCTCGGAGGCATTGAAATGCTGTTCACTTTACCGTCAGTAATTTGCAGGGCGAGTAGAAATAACGGCGTCAGCGTTTTTTTCTCCCTTTAGAGATAACACATAAATTAATGACAAATTGATATAAACTCCACACTGCCACCTGTGGCGGAAATCACACACTGCAGCCCCCGACACAAAGAGTTTATTCTTAACACACACTACACAAAATAATGTGCATTTACTGATCAAACGTAACATGTTTATAAATATTTGTTTGCATTAGGGACAATGTGCTATTTTAATCATACAAAAATGAATATCATGTAAGCAATTAATTTTAATAAAATATTGCTATTTATTTTAGATAGTCATTAATATAATCATATAATAGACTGACCTGTGTATTTAAAAACAATTTTGAGAAATTATGATATAATCCTATAAAATATGATCCTGCTGAAAATCATTGTACCCACAAATCCGTCTTTAACTAACAGACCTCCTTTTTCATCCAACTTACTATAAATACACAGATCAAAAATGATCAAGACTGATATGATGCATTAAACCTCACAGATGTTGTTCAATAGATGTGTGGGATGAGGTTTAGTGCCATCTGTGGTCAGGAGAAAAATAAAGGGGAAGTGTTTTTTAACCGGTGGGGGGTTGGGGGTATATTCCTCTTTTGATTAATTAACTGTATTAAAAGTGTTTCAATATCATGTAAAACGGCAAGAGGTTTTAGGTAGTACATGAAAATAATAAACGTATGCACCTCCATGTAAATGGTTGAGCAGGATTTTGATTTATAACTCATTTTCGTGTCTTGACAGCTGCACAGGTGTAATGGAAAGAAAACCATCAGGTGTGCTAAAACAGATGAGCGTACGTTTAAATCTCATGTGCAGATGGACATGTGGGAGGAATATATAAAAGAATCAGCACACTGCCCGTTTCAATTCATCTCCATCTTTATTTATTCATTCATCAGATCTCTCTCTCTCTGTGTGTCGTGTGTTGATCAATCACTTTCACAGGTGCATCTGTTGTCTTGTTTGGATGCACAGACACACAGCAGTAAATAGGATGATATCTGAAACTGGCACAAATGACAAAAGCAGCCGGACAAAGCAACATATGATTTCCACCTAAAAATAGCGAACATGGTTGTGTTTTCACGGGTCCTTAACAACAGAAAATGGACTGTTCATTTAAACATTTTCACAAATGCATTAACATTTTGATGTTTATTTGATATTTGACAGCATCAGACTGTTGACAGAATGACCAATAAATGTCTTAATTTTTTTTTTTTAAAGTATTTTTACAAATACTTCAAATACCTAAAATGACACACAGCAGCTTGCAGTTGAACTAAAATGCACATGAAACCCTTGACTAATTTCAGGTGATAGATAGATCACATCACGGTTATTGATGGATTGTGTATTACGTTACGCTAGATGAAAACTCTTTATAGCTTTGTACAGTTAAGATGGAAAACACATGCTGCCTTTGCAACATCTCTCGTATGACATCACTCGTTGTGTATTCACCTTTCTTGGCTGGTTTCTGCAGTGCTCGAGTAAAACACCTTTGTTAAGGAGAAAATGTGCGAACCTGAATGTAAACATACTGTAAGTAGATCATAAATATCTTGTTGTTAATGATGCGGCGGCGGTGGAAAGGCTCGGTTTGACAGAGGGCTATCATTAACACGAGTATGAATGGCTTTAATTTACACAGCTACATGGGGGATTCTCAGAAAACCTTTTCATTTTTACATGTTTATGTCTGTTATTTGCGTTGTGTCACAGCCAAATCCTTTCCCGCTTTCTGCTGATGCCATTGGTGTTGTATGTAGTGCTCTAGAGAGAATTTCACCATGACAACAAATTACAACAGTTACTATATGAGTCACTGGAATCATTCAGCTGGGAAACGGAATTGTACAGAGCAGATCTGCTCGAATCAACAACAGATATTCCAAAGAACAGATGCTGCACGCTTACCAGAGGATCACCTTTCTAGTTTTACTGGGAAAGATTACAGCAAATATTAGCCGGGAGGTTAAACTAAAAAGGAACAGGTGACCCTCGACATGAAATCATTTACTTACATTCTTTAGTGGAAATCAACAGGAGTTTTGTTCTGTGCGATGTTCATGTTGCTCTTTTTCACACAATAGAAGTAAATGGAGACTGGAGCAGCAAATTTAAGCTTCTTTGGAATGACACAAGTAAATGTCGCTCTGAAAATACTGTATATCACTCGGATTAAGTCATGTAAATTTAATTTGATATAAACTTACTTAAATAATTTAAGTTCCTGAAACACATTTATACTTTTGAGTAAAGTATAATGATTATTTTTGATTAACGTGAAAGAAACTTAAAGAATACTAATTTGTGAACTTAGAAAATGAGTTCAGTCTACTTAACTTCATGAGAAAGATGAATTAAATATTTAAGTCACACTTACTGAGACTTATTAAGAACTTTAGGTGATCAAAATGTGAAAGTTCTGCTTACTAAAACCAAGAACCTCTTACTTTTTTTGAGTATTGCCAACTCGTCCGGGTTTAGAGTGCATGTACATTTGGAGTGAAAACGGCTCATGGTCGTTGGGGAATTCTAGCGCCCCCTGTGTTCACCTTAGCTCACCGCAAGTGTCAAACGTGCTCGTTCCGTGGGGAATATGACACTGGACCGATAATATTAGATCAATATCCATGTCTGGTCCTTCAGCAGCGCTTGCTTTCTATCATCCGGACACGTAATGGATTTCACTGCATTACTGCATAAAGGCCCAGGCTTTGAAAGGCATCTAATTGGCAACATTGTTTTATTTTTTTACGATACGGCTGCGAACGATCGCGCGATATTCAGTTCTGAAATGTGTGCTAACGCCACTGAAACAGTTGGAATGATACTGAGGCTTGTGCATAATTCACACGGCCGCCTATAATAATGCAGCTCATTACAATAGAGCTCCTGCTTTAAGGAGTGATATTAAAAATACATTATTCAGCCTGTTATACAAAACACGCTTCGTCTGTCACAGAAGCAAAAAAGCTGCTTTGCATTATGTGAACCTTAACATGATCACATCCAGAATAGATTGGATGTAGATTGGATGTAAATGCTTGAGAGAAGCAGAAAAACCAGCAGCGCTGAGACTCGTGTGAAATTTCACGTTCAATTATTTTGCACATACTTATCGTGTGTTCATGTGCTGCTAATACCAGTTTGTATAAAGGCAAATGTTTCTCATTATCATGTGTGGTTGAGACATGAACAAACACCCACTCGTGGATTTCACGACACAACAGCCTTTAAACTGCTCTTCCGTTCCGGAGCTGATCCTATAATGCTGATCACATCACTACATAAATATAGACCCTAATATATATACTGTATACGGTACATTACGGCATTCCCAGTAAATGAATGTGTCATAAACCTCTGTGGCTTTGGTGTGGCTCTCGTGAAGTTGCTGTGACCTTTTTACGAGTCTGTTTTATTGCAGTGAAATAAAGCGTGTTTAACGGGCTTTACATGAGTGTATTTGATAGATGGAAACACATGGAGTCTTATCTTATCACAAGTGCAATAGCTGCTTGCAAGAACCTTCTATATGCGAGTCGAATCAAATCAATTACACTGTGAACATTTCATTGGGAAAAAATCGTTTTTTATGGGATATGACATTTCACGTTCTACGTTCTTTCGAAAGTGTTATGCGGATGAAGTCCGACCTTTGCGAGGAATCTTTTTCATGTTTTCTTTTCTAAACACACATTAGTATCGGCTCAGATAAGATTGACTGTAAAGCAAGCGAAGGATTCTTTTCAAATGAAGGGTGGGGCCGATTTACTCCACTCGCGCCGCCGCGGGAAATGAAGGATTTATACAAGCAGCCCTAAAGACTCGATGGATTTCATTATGTAAGCAACATTAATGGCGCCCACCAGATGAATAGAAACTACGGCTGAAGATAATGGGCTGGCTGTTGTTATTGAGCTCTGTTGAAACAAAGAGGAAGCATATTGTTCACGTTATTAAGTCTCAGGTTTCTAAAGAGGAACGATTCTCATGTAAATGATACAGGGAAAGCGGTTGAAATGTCATGAGCCCAATGCAAACAAGTCTCTTAAACATTTGCATGCGTGTACGGCTGACAAAACGCTTGACCTGTTCACTTGAAAGGGATTTTACTGCGCAACGGCGCTATTCGGCACGTTTATTGCCGCCTCGCAACTGCTCTTTCCTCCAACAATGCAAACATTATTTTTGTGCTCTGTAACACGACTGCGCTCTATTTTGCAATGAAAACAAGGTCTTAAATTACATGGCAATTTAGGAATGTGTGGAAAGCCAGGAGGCTACCAGTCAAGCATTCTGGATAACCCCCGTAACTTTCTTCCACCGGAGGAAAATCGAACATCTGCTCCCACGAGCGAGCCCAACTGTTGCCTCTTAAATCATTTCCATCCCTTTAACTTGTAAAAATGTTTTCCTTTGTCTTTCTTTCCTCTCTAATGCAGCAAAATGGACACATATTACATCGCCAGAACAGTCTTACGCCAAAACCGGCCGACAAAAAACCATAACGACAGCCGTCTTCCACGCACACGTTGTTGTGGTTTTTCACGTCTCACGTGATTGCAAAAAGAGAAACGGGGAAAATATTCCATTTCATTCGAAGATCGTCGACATGAGAAAAGAAAAGCCTCAACATGTGAAATGCAGTTGTATTTCACCTCTCTTAAGAGACTTTCTTTCAGTGTGTGTCTTGGAATGAAGTGGACACAGCACACTTTTATAGTAAAAACAATCCTTTTATGCTGTTCTTTCTGATGTAATAAATGTACACACGGATAGGCCTATAGTCCATCCTCCATACTGATTTGACACAAAGTGTCTTTCCGAGGAAAACCTGAGCTTGACATCTCGACCGAGCGCTTGACAAACAGGCCGGTTGGGTTTCACCGGGCACCACAGATATGCACCCATGTGTTCAGAACAGCATTTGATCTCAATTAATAACATTCCCAATGACATCAGCCTGGACAAGAGGAGGAAGGAGGGGGTCTGGATTGCGGCAGATGCAGGAAACCTATTTCGCTTCTGCCACGGCACGACCAGTTCAATAGCCAGCAAAACAAGATGAACAACTGGACGCCCGGAGCACATCTGACCTTGTTACTGTCCTCCGTTTGTGTACAGCTTCACTCAATAAACAGCAAAGCGCGACGGGCCGGTCTGAGACGCGATCTTTAGCTTGAAGTGGGCTTGTTGTCAAATAAGTACCATGGAAAAATCTGCTGCCAGTAGAGCAGACGCCTTCCAGCTATTTTGGGGATGATTAAAGCTATAAATCATCACATCATCCAGTGCGCTGGAATGTTTTTAATCACTCGCCACACATCAACAATACTGAAAAACTACTTGTTTCAGCACGACATCCGCTAAAAACAGAATAACTGCAACGTAAACATTTCAAAGAGTCTAGCAACACGGACAAAAGCCCATTTACTCTTTTTTTAAACGAGCGACATCATCCACAAGATTTAAAGTGTGTCACTTTTTATCTTAGAATGTTTTCAGCTGAACATACAGAGACAGATGTAAGTAAAGCACGTTGGTTTAAAAATATGTGCTAGTGGCACAGAATCCATCTATAAAAGACACAAAGTGATAGTTCACCCAAAAATAACAATTCTGTCATCGTTTTCTTGTCATTTCAAAGCTGAAGATATTTTGAAGAATGTTGTTAACTGGCCCCCATTGACTTGCATTGGTTTTGTGTCCAGAAGTGAACGGGGTCCAGTGTTGGACTTCTTCAAAATATCTTCTTTTCTGTTCTGCGGATGTAAGAAAGTCATAAAGGTTTGAAATGACAAGAGGGTGAGGAAATGACGACAGAATTTCCATTTTTAAGTCATTTAAAAGATGCAAGTCATCTGAAATGGTTTATTATTGAAAGTAGGAAATAGACACTATGTGTGTAAGTCGCTCAGTGTCCAGTAGAGGGAGTCTTGTTGTTTGTGCACACAGGAATGAAGGATTCTATCAATGGGTTTGGGAACATAGAGAACACTCATAAAGTGTTTGAACATGTTCTGGAGACGCGCAGGGTAAGCTGCTATCTTCACCGCAGCATGTTAACACGAGGGCATAAAAGCTACGATGAGCTAAAAAAAACAGGACGTAAAAACAGACACACGGAGGAGGAATATTACTGCAACATGATATTGTGCTGATGAACCAGCAGTATTTATAACTTGTTTGAGTTGAAATATCAAAAGTGTCGTGTTATGAGATTCCGAATTTCCCCATTCCTCTTATTCACTCATATTCTATAACACTAATAATCTTTGATGGTAATTCATTCGCACACTCAACAGTATGCTTTGTGATGTGAAATAATGGTGCTTTGAAATGGAAAAGAGAAGAGCTTAAAAAACAGCGATCAGCGTTCTTTTGTATATATTGCAGGGTATATTTATAGTTCTATGTGGGCTCTCTGGAAAACTCACTATTCAGCCGTAATAATACATCACTTTTTATGGCAAACTCAGCTATTCGGCCGGAGTTATTTAGCGTTGCCATAGCACTGGGTTACTTTAAAAACATGGAATGACTTGTGGAAAAGGTGCAGAAAACATTACACAAACAGCTTCATTATATATTCACTTTCCTCTTGACTTCCATGACTGTCCTGCATTTCATATTCATCATTTCATCATGTCCTTTATTACATCCATTTTGTACCGTTAAAGCAATTGTACTTGAATCAAAGCTAAAGGGAAAAATAAAATATTCAAGTGTGTAAATGCAGAGGAATGTGAATGAGTTCATACAGCTGGGAAACTCTCTCAGCAGATCTATTTCAGTCAGACTTTCTGAAGTCGCTCTAACCTCGAGGTGTACGTCTCCTCGTGAGCTCGCAGTTTCTCGGTGAAGTCGGCCTGTTCAACACACAAGAATATGAATGTATGCATTTCATATGTATTGGCGATTGCATTTCAATGAACACACTTTCTAAACGAAACATTTCGGAAAAAAACACCGAGACATTTCTCAAAATATCTTCTTGCGATTGTTTTACAGTGAGGTGACTGCACTCTGCTGTCCTGCATGTTGGCTCACATTGTTCTCAGCATTACACCAAACGCTGTGTGCCGTACACAGACTCACTGTGTGCACATCTGGAACGATAACAGCATCGTTAAGGAAATTTCCCTTCCAGCATCGGTCATTTTCAGTCTTTCTACCATATTAGGAATGATGAGATCCGCAGAGCATGACATTCCTGGGAACTATTCAAACTAAAATAATATTCCAGGGGAAAAAAGAGCAATAGAAGGAAATACATACGGATGAAGCAAACACGTTCGATGATTTCATCCGTTCCCCTGAGCCGTACGGGTTACAATTAGCACAGAAAAAAACAACAACTCGATACAAGCGATTTGTTGTAGCAGAAGAGTTTTAGCATGAGGTTAAATTTAGCAAAGTGATATATGTAATTGACCTTCCTCCGACATTAAACGGAGAGCAGAAGCCCAGGAGAACTGATGGAAATAGCACACGGCTCAGATGTGAGATGCACACACGAGCCACTACAAACGGCCTCTCGTATTACAGCACGTCTGCTGTTTGAAAGAGAAACGACAAAGGTCTCATGGAACATGGCAGACCCCCATAATCATTAATCCCATCAAAGTGAAAAATCACTTCTGTCTTTCCAGCTCTTTCTGCTCGGCACAGCCGCCGGCAACCTTTGAAACACACACAGGCGTGTAAAAACTCGCCGTAGACACGACACAATTTAGCGATCCGCCAGGTTGTTTACTCGGATCGGAGAACTCGCCATAATTCAATTCCACGTTAAGTCTAGCGTTAAATTCGCCAGCAGCTGTCTCACGTACTTTGCCTTATGCTGGGAATATAGGGATGATATGAAGCAGGGGCGCGCTGTTCAGGTTGGAATATTTCTTGGCCTCATCACACTGTGGGTGGAGGCTTGTGTTCCCAGAATATTACTGTTCCAATGCAAAGCCTGTTACTCATTTCTGCCTTTTAACGTGTTTTTTTACACGTCTTTATTTACTCACCCTCATCTCGTTCCAAACCTGTAAGCTGGTATTTTTTCTGCGTAACACTAGAGATGGTTACGCGACGACAACAACGGCTCATATTGGCCACACCTGTCAAGCGTCACAGGACTAAAAACACCATTATAATGTATACAGTATGACTTGTGTAATGGACTGTCCGCTGATTTGATCCGTAAATCATCACTGATCAATGTACGCTCGAGATAAAATACTTTTTTTATTGTACAAACAGATTTTTTATTTTTTGGGCGAGCTATCCCTTTAATGTGTTCTGCTGTATTTCTTCCCTCAGGCCATGAATAATATTTCTTCGCGAGCATCAGCGGAATGAAGAACATTTGTCTTATTTATGGGTGTAGTTGTAGAAGGATATTTATGCTGTACCTGGAGTTGTGCTAACATCTCTCGAGTGGTTTCCTCCAGCATCTCTCTGACGTCTTCCACACTGAAGCCTGTTCGATCCTCCTCCTCACCTTCCTCACGCTCCACTTCTTCTCCATTCTGCTCGTGACAGTCCTGTATGCACTAGAGTCATTTAAACACACGTGCATCACATCTTGATTCATCTGTAAGTAAATGCTGACTGTAAACCAGTTAATATCTACAGTAGAGCTGATTTATAGCTTTCATTAGATTGGATTGGATTTGTTTGATCTAATGGAAGTGTGATAGTAACAGTATGCTGTGGTTGATTTCTCTGTGGAAATGTTTGCTGTTGTATTTCAGGGATAATGAGAAAACACACCGAGCATTCATGTAGAAAGGACACTTGGAAGTGTTTTGTGGGAAGTCTTTATTCAGGCATTACTAGTGGCACAGCGCCTACACGTGGTCTGACTGTGAACAGCACTGTAAACAACAAATCAAGTAAACGGTGTGTTTAAATGAGATTCTGCAACAGTTCACACGTTTTCTGACCGTTTCCATGCAAAACTAGAATGGGACTAGATCTGAATGACTGGCAGCTCGTGATGAGTTTAAAACTGGGCGAGACAAACAATTCATAATGATTTAATGAATGTTCTGTGACTTTAAAATCCCGTCAATTTCCATAAACCATCTCTCCCGTCCTGTGAATCACAATGTTTTCTATGGCTGTCGGGACCCGTTTGTATTTGAAATGAAACTTTTCTATGCGTTGTCATTTTTTCTTTTGTATCCATATTTTTACATTATATTTTTAGTTTGACTGAAGCGCATAAAAGCAGGCGTGCGTGTGTGTGCGTGCGTGTGTGTGCGTGTGTGTGTGTGTGTGTGTGTGTGTTAGATGTGATGTAATCCCCCCCGCTCAGCACAACGGTGTCGGTGTCAGTGGAAAGAAAAATCTTACTCATACTTGGAATCAGACCCGCGTTTCCTTTGGAAATGAAGAACACGTGAAAGGCATCTTACTGAAAGGGTCATTCCAAAGTTTGAACCGCACAAAGAACACGGCTGTTGTTTAGTGCAGAAAAACTCTGGAAATGGGAAGGCTTTACCTGTTCAGGTGTTTGAACGCAGGGGGGGGCCACATGCTGGAAGAAGACATCAGCAGACATTCCCTCCTCCAGCGGACAGACAAAATCAACCGGATTGACCACCTCAATGCATTTCTGAAACAAAACGTCACAGAAAATCTTATTGAATTATGTTCTATATGTCATAAATGGCTGCGATATTCCAGACTAGGATCATACGTGTGTTTCTTATTTTAATTGACTTTTTGTATGAAAAATGTGTCTTAAAACACAACAAAGGTGTGTCTGAAAAAATGAACCCTGAGATTTTCACTGGAACGTTTTACTGGTCATTTGGCAGAACAGTAAAAACCCTTCAGCCACAATCCAAAACAAGCATGCTAACACAAACAAAAGCTCTGTGGTTTAGATGTCGAATGTAATTACAATGGCAAATTGAGGCTGTGGAGGAGAATAATTCTCTTTCATTACTGCATTGTTCCTCATTATTCCCTCTGACGTGATTCATGTGTTTCCATCTCCAGCAATAAACAAATGAATGTCAACAATATCAGTTTAAGAGGAGCAAAAATAAAACGCCTGCTTTTCAATTCATTGTCCTGTTTTGCTTTTGTGTTATTCCTAAAAACATCATGATTCACTAAAATGGTTCCAATAAGTGGGTAAAAAAACAAGTACATTAATATTATTCAAGCCGCGCTTTGAACTCCCTTTCAAAACAAATCCAAAATACGGTTCTGTGACCTAGATTCAGTTTCTGATCTCTCTTTGCTGTAAGACTGTCGCTAGAGCATCAAACGGCATTTCAATGATAAACAAACATGCGGCTCGACGCGTTTCCATATGAGAGATATGCCCGCAGAAATACAGTACTTATTAGAATGAAAATATTGGTTTCATTCTTCTGATTTGACATTATGATGTGTTTATATGATATGATTTGATTTGTTCCGCTCAAACTAAAACTGAGAAAAATAGGAAAACTGACAGTTTCCTTGAAGAGGACAGAAGAGACATCATGTCTGCACATGATTGGCAAATCCTTCTTTTGACTTCAATTGATTTAATGAATTGTTTTATTAGTTCTGAACACTGTTTGATTCATTAAGACTCTGTCCCCAAAGAATGTACTCTTTCACAAGATAATACACATCTTCCGCATCCGAGTCTGCATTCATTACATATTTTGACTTCTGGTATCCGAACACATTTCATCATGGTCCCCATGAAATCAAAATGTAAGTTTTTGGCTTTTAGAATGAGTATGCTCGTCTTAAAGGGATATTACTCACTCTCTAGTTGTTCCAAAACTGTACAAAAAAAGATATTTGGAAGAATGCCAAAATAACCAAACAGATCTTGGCCACCATTGACTGCCATAGTAGGAAAAATGTCAATGGTAGTCACAAGTGCCCCAGAACTGTTTGCTGTCCTACATTCTTCAAAATATCTTCTTTTGTGTTCAACAGAACAAAGAAAAGTATAGTCATTTTTTCTACTATGGGAGTCAACGGGGTCCAAAACTGTTTGGTTATAAGCATTCTTCCAAATATCTTTCTCTGCGTTCATCAGAACAAAGACATATCAATTCGAAGGTGAGTAAATGATGACAGAATAACTATCACTTTAAGAATATCTATAAGTTATTTTGCTCTAAAACACTGACATTAAAACGCTGCGTTTAAAATCCGCCAGTACGGATCAATGTTTTTCATCAGATTCCAGGCTGTGACGTGAACTAAACACTATTCAATATGCCACTCAATATGTCCAGCCCTAGCTTCCTCTTACAGTGAAAATTGTCAACACAACAGATTGTGTATTTCAAGGCACATCAGTGGATCTTTAAATACATGATCAAACTCCACATATTTCCCCTCCAAATTCAGCACAGAAAGGAAAACATATATAAAAAGAGAAAGAGACTCTGTGGGCCTGATCATGCTCGACATGTTACTGAACACAAGACCAAATATGAGGGGTCTTCCTTAGAAGCCCACCTGAATGTCAGTGTGAATGTGGCTACAGGTGATTGTGTTGGTGGTTTAGTTTTGGGGTAATGCAACACAAACCCACATCAGTTATTATCTGTGATCAGTGAGTCACTACACACACAGACTACAGCGTACACTACACGTACACTGTGGAATGTGAAAACTACACAACTACCACTGACTGCTTTGAGTTTCAGACTAAACGAAATGAATCACCCGCGGAGGATGCAGACCATATTACTTTATCGAGGCGTAAGGGAACATGTTCTGTCATCAGAGAGGGAGCAGCGATAGTCAACATGATAACACATCAAAAAGAAGAAGCAGGAAAGGTTTGCTTTTGGTTTTATGGGTTACTCCCTTTAAGAGTCTCTCTAATGAGTCTCCAGAAACCAGACACTGTGAAACTAACTGGCCAGGAACCGCCCGCCCGCTCACACACAAACACACACACCGTTTCATCTGCATGTGCACCCATCATTAAAATGGCCTGTACGAAGCAAATGAGTCCAAGTGGTTTGAGGAGAGGACAGTATATCAGCCACATCAGTCCAAACGTTACGTTTTTAAGAAAACAATAAGTTATTTGATTAAATAATACAAACTGTTTTTGCACCGATGAATTGTTTGCAATAAAATATACCTAGTACCTAGTCCAGTTTCTCTTTTACATTGACAAAAAAAACAAGAACAAAAAAACAAATGGCAAAGTTACCAAATTTGTAAAAACACTTTAATTGAATCGTACCTCTGTGGTGAAGAGTTGCTTCTGCCTTTGTTGAGAGAACAGCCATTCATAAAGTCTGTAATGCTGGAAAACACTGTGTGCATGAGAGAGACATGCATGAGAAGATGTGTCATAATATTCACACACGGTTGATGCGCATGTGCTTTGTGCTGCTGGAGTTTTCTGGCACAGTAAAGGCCACTGCACATTGAGTCCAAAATTTCTGCACGTTAAAAAATGTCAATCACATTTACACAGTTCCGTCGTAAAAAATTCATTTCGTCATTTTTCGCATCCGTAGCGTATCCATTTTGAGAGGCGTTTTGACAATTCAGAGACACCGTACAAATGGACACAAAAATTTCGGACTGTATGTGCAAAGACCTTAACTCTTCTTATTATCATTTAATCCCCCAACAGCAGCACTTAAACCAAAAAAATACAATCGTGGCAAACAAATGTAAAACATCGGATGATTAACGTTCTGTAACTTGCAGTCCTCAATCCAACTCAAAACACACAGCCTGCGTTCAAATGCAGATGTTATTCTGTGAATTATAACTCTTGAAAGAGCAAAAACAGTTTTGATGTATTTTCAAAACGATGTATCAACATTCAGAGCAGTGTGATGAGAAATGATGGCCGGTGTCTGTCTAAAGATGAATGAAAGTAAAGCAGTAATGAGAGGTCTGAATTCAGTTGCCATTTTTACAGATTACAGTACAGCGTTCGTCTGTATTTTTGCTTTCTAAAAGATAAACGATTTCCATACAGCTTGTTATGCACCAGCGCAGTCTGCCTCCTTCACAATCCACTGCTTTATGAATTATACATGACATTAATTATGAAGGCCATTAAAAGAGATGGAGCTTGTTGCTTGTTCCCGGCTGTCTAATGGCAATGCAAAGCGCCTCGCATCTATTTATAATGTACGAAGGACAGAGAAAGAGCTGATCAATATTCACCATACAAACACACGCACACGCTTTAGAATAACTGCACTGTGTGTATTTCATAACACAAACCTGATCCTGACGTAACGCGTGATGGATCTGATCTGATCAGCATTAAATAAACCGCTGGTGTCAGTCTCTGCCGATGGGCTGCTGACGTTCATGATCTCAGTAAATACCTTGAAATCATCGGCAAACGATGTCTGATTGTCTGAAAGAAAGTGAAGCAGGGTTCGTGTTGTCAGAAATATAATAATGACATTCCTCACTGGAGAACTTTCTGTAAACAACTCAAATCACTTTTGATTACTTTTGATGTTGTATAGCAAGTGCTGTAACAGTGCCATGATACATGAGATTTGCTGACAGGTGAAGTTCATCTCTCTGGCCCAACAAAATCCATTGACAAAGTAATCCAACAGAGCGGCGTCTTTCACACAGGTCTGGTGGTTTTTGAAGTCAAGTATATCCTTAAACTGTCTGTTGAGAGAGAGGACAATATATCATACATTTGTGGAAATTAGACACATAATACTGTTTGGCCCGGTTTCACAGACCAGGTTTAAGGCTAGTCCCAGACTAAAATGAATGTGTGAGTGTGACCTGTCTTAACTGAACATAACTTGCCCAGAAATATCTTCAAATATGTCAGCGCCATTGTTTTGTCTCGAGATGCACACCAGTAGTGTATTCTTCTAAGACATTTTTATATCTTAATTCAACTAAGGCATAGTCCTGGTTTAAGCTAAGCCGTGTCTGTGAAACCGGGCCTACGTGTCCTAGTTGACTCACAAATCAAAAATATTTTTGCATCAAACAATTGTCTAGTTCACGATTCTGATTGTGTCTGTGAATGTTGTGATAAACTTACAACTGTACTTGGTCCACAGGTACATCGAGCATCATATTCAGTTGGTCGTGGTCCAGAAGTTCCCACTGTGAAAATGGCATCTTCATTTCCTTGAATATGACACAACATACAATTACTACACTGTACATGGTAAAATGTCATCCGCGTTCATGAGTTTTACTCTTAATAACTATAATATTGCCTCACACAACAGTTCAGTCAAAGTTTGTTAACATGAAAAAGTAAGGCCGGGGCTAGTAGTCACACTGTTACTGCTTCTATTGCACAGGCCTACGGAGCAAATACATCTACTACATTTATTTTGAGTGTTTAAATGACTAAATACAGTTCATGTGTTTACATACACTGAGCTGTAGATTGTCCTTCTGCGACGTCTCTCTCGAGCTCGATCTCTCTCGAGCTGACATGTTGTTGTCGCTGTTGGCCAGGTAACGGTGGGTGAGGCACGTGATCATTCGATAGACGTGTGAAACAAATGCGCATGTCTCATCGAAATCCGATAGATTTGAGCAAATTCTGTTTATTCGGACCATATGATTGGAGGAACGATAAGGTAGAGCAACAGAATACATGCAGTGCTGCAACTTGTCGTTAGATGCGTTCGACTTCTTCCGACGTTGCGCAGCTAGTATCGCGAGATCGGTTTGAACCATAGGCTCTGGAATAGTTCTCGCGGTATCATGACGTCATCGTTCTGCTCAGCGCTGCAGGACGTCAAACCAAAGTCACTAGAAAGCAAGCATGCAACCTGGCCAAAAAACGCCGAGGCTTCTGGCACTATTGGGCTTCAGCGTTTTTTAATGGATGTCAATGGATTTTGTCAGCCGTTAGTATTACCCTTCTGTGTCCCTATAATAACAGTATATCTGGTCAAACACACCTATTGCGCAACGTAAACAAAAACAAGACGTTTTCGTTAAATATTTCAAATGTCGCGAAATGGCATATAAATAAAGATATATATAAAAAATAAAGACAATGTTTGCTTAAGTGTTACCGTCCACAGCTGTTTGACAACAACTCATCATTTTCATAACATATAAACAAGAAAAACAACAAGAATTGGTTTTAGTAATCAGAGATTGCTTTGGATTGTGAAAGTATTTACACACTAAAATGAAAAACAGTGATTGGCTTAAACAGATATTTTTCCCAACAGGAAAAAGGTGTACGTTGCAAACCCGTGATAAAACACACGCGCGCACACACACACGCACGCACGCACGCACGCACGCACACACACACATATTTGGAAGAGTGAACTACGTAGTCAGCAGAAAATGAACTGCTGGTGAAAGAGCATGCTGTTAAAGTTTAGAACATACTTTTTAATGAATGTATTGGTGAGTGTATTCGAGTCGATTTCCAATTTCATTAAAAAAATACTCATGAACAATTTAAAAGTTCAGGAAGACTTCAGTCACGAGCACAATTGTTGATTCTGAAACGACCGTTAGGTGTCAGTAGTGCACAAGGCAATATTTGACATCAGACCCTCTCTCCTAATTTGCATATTATTTCATAATTAACATTCATTACCAAGATTAGGATTTGTGTGTAATTTCCAACATCAGTACATAAAATGAAGCTGTTCTTAAATATTTCTTGTGTTTTCCTTTTGAGCTTTTACCTCATTTTTATATTATTTTAATGCTAATGCTCTCTTATTTGCGCTTTGGATAAAAGCATCTGCTAAATGACCTGAAATGAGTCATTTCCTGCTTACAAAAGGCTGTCCTCTAGAGTCCTAAGCAAACTCAATTGAATGGACAAACAAATCGTTTTGAACAACATTTCATTCATCGACTTTGAAGAACAACCAGGGTCCTTATTAAAGCATCATTATGTCACCAGAAGTGTGTACGTGGGTGAAAGAGTGACATCTGGAGTCATGTCCCAATGAAAGGGTAACGGTTTCAATTATCATGAAAAATGATTCACAATAAATCTTTATTTTTATATTTTGGACCAAATGTTTGTGCATTGATATCTGGTAAAAGAGACATGTTCAAATGTAACCTACCGTAAATCATGACAAACTCTGAGACCAGAAGGAAACTCTTTCTAGCAGTGGGAATGTTTTTTATTCTGTTGCTTCCTGTGACTTATGTAATGACACAAAACACAAGCAATGTGTAGTGAAAATGTGGGAAAGGTGCCGCCTCAGCGTGGCGAGAAGTGGGGCAAAAGAGTTTCATTGATTCAGACAGAGAGGAGCTCAGAGCGAGAGAATCAACGTTCAGCCTAAGACTGGAGTGGAGAAGAAGTCATGCTTGTCAAGTTCACCTGCGCTGCAGTCACCAGGATATTATTCATTTTAGTGTCTCTTATCGGCGTTTGGAGGGTGACATGGGTGAAAAAGAATAACTTGTACTGGTTCCTGACTATTCTTTATCTGCCTCTCGTGGCTGAAATGGTTTTAACTCTCAAAAGGAGGAAAGGGAAGGACTACAAATGGTGAGTCAACAAATGTGATTTTCTAATATGCGGGATCATGAAGAAGCAACGTCCTGAAATGTCACCATGTAGAATTTGTTTGAAAGACGTTATGTGAACTTTTAAAACGCTTTACATTACTCGTGTATAAAGTGATTGTCATTTTCCAGGTTTTCTCCAGCAATTCTGTTCTTCCTCATCAGTATCATACCAACCATATGGATCCTTGAGTTGCACCATCAGCACAACAAATCAAATGACACGAAGGTAATACTTCACGTTCATGAAGAAAGGGCACACAAGAGTTCATCAATATGTCTTTAAGGAACACAGCAAAACAATGATTTGATTTCAGTATTTTTGTCTTGTTTATTCTATTTTTGTTAATAGAATCATTTCACTAAAAACAATGAAATCTGCCACAAGGGTACGAAAACCACCTGGTTTTCCCTTTGAATGAGGTTTATTTTTCATACCCTGATGGTTTAGAAAACAAGACGTGATTTAGGACCGTTTAGATATGTGTGCTGGAAAACAAGAGAAAAACAGTGAGGTTTTTTGCGCACTTGCTAGTTGTCTTCTTAAGTGTGATGTTCGCAGTCTTATTTATTGCAGTGCAACAGACTGGATTCATCCGACAGCATTAAAGCTTTTCTTCATGAATGGAGAAATTTCACCAATGGAACAGTGAATCCACAGGTACTTTATTCAGACTGTCGTCACATTACACATGTTTTCCATGGACGTCTAGACTGTAAACTCTCTGTTAAGACCCTCATGAGCCTTTCAGGCAGAGTTTATTTTCTCATTTCCGGTCTTTAGTTTTGCTCTCTCAACACAAACAACAGCTCTGTTCAGGGTCTGAAAGAACGGCTGTTAGCTGCCGCACCTTCATGTACTGTACGGGGTTTACAGGACACGCTTTATGTCGTTCTGACCTCAGCTCTTCCATGAGCAGACCCTCAAATCTCCAAACTCATTTTCTGGTGCTGCTCTAGGACCCTCTGGAGTTCTTGTCGTCGGTTTGTGCCAACGACTGGATCCTGGCCCTTCAGCAAATCCTCCTGATTCTTCTGATAGTAGGCAAATGGCTGCTGCCCATCGCTGGAGGGGTCACCAGAGATGAGATGTCTCAGTTACTGCTCATCTTTGTGGGCATTGCTGCGGATATTCTCGAGTTTATCAGCGAGACGCTGTCTGATGTCAAGTGAGTAGAATTGTTTACATTTTTCATGCTCTTTTGTCTAAGACGTCTCAAGGAAGAAAAACATTTTCTCAGTGATAGGACAAATGATAGTGTAGTTTTCCAGGTGGGTTTCTACCAGTAAGCAGCCACCCAGAACACCCTAGCAACCAGATAGCAACCCCTAGCAACCACCTAGAACACCCTAGCAATCCCCTAGCAACCACCCAGAATACTCTAGAAGCTGCATAGCAACATACTAAAACACTCAGAGGAACTGCCTAGCAACACCCTGGCAACCAGTGACATGTTAGTGTTGTTGAGATTTTACAGGCAAATAACAATCACACGTGATCATCTGCAGTAATTGTTTTTATATTTGATTTTAATGGCTTTTCATGAATATTCTATCAACAAAACAACAATGCAAATATAAAATACAAAATTCATGAAACATCAAAAAAGGAAATGTGACATACTCACGCACACAAATAAAACCATTGTTTTGCTCTGAAATGGTAACTTTTACTCATTTTTATATGTGATGATGTTTAATTATTCATCTGAAATATTTTGTCACACGGTATACTGTATGTCATTTCTCACACTATAGGGAGGAAAGCCCACAGTTTGTGTACATTATTCTAGCAGTATGGACGTGGAGTATGTTACAGTTTCCTCTTCATTTCTCAGGTGTGTATCTGTCTATATTTGGCTGTTGTTTCATGCACACAAATAAATGTTGACATTATTTTAACATTCAATGTAAACGTGTGTGTATGGTAGTAAGGTTGTGTCTGTACTTTAGTGGTGAACAGCAGAACAGAGGACATCAGAGCTCAGGAAGACTCTCTCCTCTCTAAACACAGGACAGATATATGGAACATTGCGGAAAGTCTTTTTCTTCAAGATGGCCCCTTTTTTATTGTCCGACTGACGGTTATGATGCGCTTTTCTGTCTATCATCAAATGTTGGTCTTTTTTACCATGAAGAACTTATTGGTGGTGATGTTGAACATCTACAGACTGTGGGTCATTTGCATTGATTTCAGATCATGAGTTCTGTCCGTGTTGTTAGCATTGATGTTATTTTAAGAAGCACTGCACCGGTCTCATTAAAGGCTGAGTTACTGCATGTTTCTGTGATATTTAACCAGACTTTTATATTTGATGGTTAAATGTCATGGTTCCGGTATTTTGTGACTCATGTGAAGTTCCAGGAATTGTTTTCAGGACACTAGATTGCATTCTTCAGGTGTGTAAGTGTTTGTTATTATGAGGGCAGAGCAATAAGTGCAGGGATGTGGGTTTTTGTAAGGGGTGTGTTTTTTTGGATGTCAGTATATCAAATATCAATTACAGTACTACAGTTATGAAACCATAGTTATTTTTTACTACAGTAAGTAACCATGGTTCCCTTTCTGTCGGTCTCTCGACGTTGTGTCGAGCCGACAGATGGGGTTCGCTCTTGAGAACCTATCAACTTCTGACTAGTTTAGAAAAGAAATTGGCAAATGAAATTTGCATGCCGGACTCCGCCCCCGGATATCCGGGTATAAAAGGGAAATGGCGTGCTGTATTCATTCACCTTTTGTTCTTTGGAGCCTTCACACTGATCGACTTCGAGACTTCAATCTCTACGCCGAATTACTGCTGGAATCTTACGACGTGGTGCAGCGGACGGTCCCTTCCTGCAGCGACTTCCCCTGGGCGTCTCGGCAGTTCCAGAAGTGTTCGAGTTTTCTCTAAAAGAGCAAATTTCTCCAGCGTGGCATGTCCCGCTGCTCTCATGGGTGCAACACACTCATCGAGGAGGGGGACGGACACAATGTCTGCTTCCAGTACACTGGGGCAGACGTTGTGGATACGTCCTGCCTGCACTGCGGGCGGTTGACGATTCAGACGTTGCGTCACAGGTGGCTGTGTTCCCACGGGACTCAGCCACCACCTCGTCTGCTCCCCGTTCCGCGACGGCAGGACTATGGCCCTGCCGCTCGCTACGGCAAGCAGCGAGGGTGATATGAGGATTACTGTGAGCGTTATCCACCAGCCACTGGCTCACGGACCGTTCGCACCTCGTCTCGCTCGTCTGACCGTTCCCCAGGAGACGGTCCCACCGTCTTGTTCCTCAAACACGTATTCAGACATGATGCGTGATGATGAGATGTCTCTTGCAGCATCGGGGGGTGACATACTGCCATCCGACTCCGACGATTCCTTGGGCTCCCTCCCTCGGGGGGTCGAGCCCAGGAAGAAGCAGACGTCGAAATGTCAGCCATGCTTTCCCGGGCCGCCGTGAGCGTTGGGTTGCAGTGCCCGCACTGCATCTCCCAGCACTCGCGGCTGGCTACATGGCGCCTCGGGGTTGAGCGCGGCTCAAAGCCGTGCCCGCCCCCAGTGCCGTGTTTACCGGAAGTGCATGAGGAACTTAGTAAGACCTGGAATGCCCCCTTTCCGGCACGTTCACGTCAAACAAAGTTCTGTCACCCTCTCTTCCCTCGAGGGTGAGGCAGCTAGAGGATACGTCGATGTCCCCCAGGTGGAGTGTGCCACCGCGGTGCACTCGTGCCCGCAGGTGGCGGCCATCTGGGGGACTCGACCTAGACTCCCGTCCAAAGCATGTGGGGTCTCGGCATCTCTGGTGTCGAGAGCTTACATTGCGGCGGACCAAGCTGCCTCCTCTCTCCATGCTATTGCTCCTGCCAGACCAAGGCGTTGAGAGAGCTCCACGAGGGTAAGACCGACCCAGCGCTTATGCAGGAACTCCGCGCCACCACCGACCTCGCTCTACGGGCGACCAAGGTGACCGCGCGGGCCCTGGGTCGGGCGATGTCCACACTTGTGGTCGATGAGAGACACCTCTGACCGAACCTTGCACAGATGAGTAACGCCGAGAAGGTCCGCTTTCTCGACGCACCCATCTCGCAAGAGGGATGGCTGTTTGGAGATAATGTCAAGCCGCAGTTCTCGACAGTAAAGAAGCAGACAGAGGATATCAAGCATATCCTCCCCCGCCGCGACTCGGCCGCCCTCGGCCGTCGAGTCCCATGCAACGTCTGCTTCCCAGCAGCCCTGGTCCTCTTCGACGCCCTCCGGCTCTGGCGCCCCCCACTCAGGCGCCCCCCCCCCGGAAGAGACATCGAAGAGGAGACCATCGTCCCATCAGCAGCCACGGCGAAAGCGGCCCCCTGTCTCGGTTCCTGGGTGCTTGGTTCAGCTTCCCAGGCCGTCAGGCTGGCTAGGGAGGACGATCCGTCTCGGCTACGCGATCCAGTTCGCCAGACGCCCTCCCAAATTTCGGGGTATCCTCTCTACCTCAGTCAGAGGTGGGGATGCGCCCATGCTTTGGGCTGAGGTTGCCACCCTTCTGGCGAAGGGAGCGATTGAGCCCGTCCTACTAGCCGAGATGTTCAACGGGTTTTACAGCCCGTACTTCATTGTCCCAAGAAAGGCGGGGGGCTGCGCCCCATCCTAGATCTGCGTGCCCTGAACAAGCACCTACACAAGCTGCCGTTCAGGAGGATCACGCAGAAGCGCATCCTGACGTCTTTCAGATGTCAGGACTGGTTCATGGCAATCGACCTAAAGGAAGCATACTTTCATGTCTCGATCCTCCCTCGACATCGGCCGTTCCTACGGTTTGCTTTCGAGGGGCGGGCATATCAGTACAGGGTCCTCCCCTTCGGTGTGTCCCTGTCTCCACGTGTCTTCACGAAGATCGTGGAATCCGCCCTCCTTCCCCTCAGGGAAAGAGGTGTGCGGGTACTGAACTATCTCGACGACTGGATCATCTTGGCACACTCGTGAGATCTGTTGTGTACACACAGGGACCTGGTGCTCCGGCACCTAGATCGGTTGGGTCTACAGGTCAACTGGGAAAAGAGCAAGCTCTCCCCCGTGCAGAGCATCCTCTTTCTCGGTATGGAACTCGACTCGGTCTCCATGACAGCGCGACTGACTACAGAGTGCACCCAGTCAGTGTTGGACTGCCTGAAGGTTCTCAGGCAGTCAGCAGTCCCCCTGAAACAATTTCAGAGGCTCCTGGGATACATGGCATCCTCGGCGGGGGTGGTCCCCCTCGGGTTGATGCACATGCGACCGCTCCAACACGGGTTCCTTGGAGAGCGTGGCACACCGGCAGCAGGCGTATGGTCATCACGCCTGTCTGCCGACGCACCCTGACCCCCTGGTCTTCCATGACCTTTTTGCGGACAAGACTCCCCCTAGGGCAGGTGTCAAGGCACGTCGTGGTGACGACGGATGCCTCCCTGCAGGGTTGGGGTGCCGTGTGCAACGGGCACGCAGTGTCGGGGCGGTGGACGGGCCAACATCGTCTGACTCACCCAGGCCAGTCAGCGTCGCTCCGCTGGAGATTGTGACGTGGCACAGCGCTGTGGCGTTTTCCATAGGAACCCCATCTGTCGGCTCGACACAACGTCGAGAGACCGACAGAAAGGGAACGTCTTGCGGTCAGCGGTCGCGGGATGCTCAGGCTCCTCAGTCCAAAAGGCGAATGAATGCAGCATGCCGTCTCCCTTTTATACCTTTTATAGTCCGGCATGCAAATTTCATTGGCCAATTTCATTGGCCTTTTCTAAACTAGAAGTTGATAGGTTTTCAAGAGCGAACCCCATCTGTCAGCTCGACACAACGTCTCGTTCCCTCCATCAGGGAACTGAGGTTACATCCGTAACCAAGACGTTTTTGGTTTTAAACCACGGTTAATTTTCCTAAGGGACATATCTTTGTTGATTCTGATAAAAGGATTCAATGGTCACTTTATCAGCAGTCGTCTGTGGTTTATCTAATGGCACCGTTGTGTACAGTACATCTGACTGCTGATCCGTGTCAGATTATCAAGGTTTTATTAGATTTCACATTGTGACCATTAACTAAAACATTTTGTGTTTTGATTTAGTGTTCTTTTTTCATTTAAAGTCAGTTCTATAGGATTTGAGTCTATGTTTCTTTCTAATGCATTTTCCCGTTCATTTGAGTCATGTTTATTAGTATAACACTTTATGATTGTAAAATATAGTCTGTGGTTTTTATGCAGAATTTTGTCATGACACAGCATGTTTGTGCAGACACAGAGCAGTTACAAAAGAAAATTGACTTTATTCATCCAATTTTCTTACATTGTAGACATTTTGCAGAACAAATGTGAAGAAGATAAACACAGTATCATGACACAAAATGTTAAATATATCTTCTGCATTAAAAATAATTTAAATTGGTTAAAATCTAAAATATAAACATATACAGTAAAATATATAGATAGTATATACTGTATATAGCAAGTTAAAGTTTCACTCACTGAATCACTTCACAGCTGCCAGCTAAAAGCATCATTATTCATCATTAGCATCATTATTATTACATGTTGTAAAAGTGACAGTCAGTGTGTGTTCTCACACAAAAACAAACTTCACTAGCACTCGGTCTTTAAGGGCAGATCACGTTTATACCGACACAATGTTTGTCATGATGAATTCATGTGGATGTCATATAAAGGAAAGAAGATTCCTCTCAGATGAAGAACTCACACTGAGATCTTGTGAAGGAAACGGTGACTGCTGAACGGATGCTGGAGATAAATGGTATCTTCCTCTAAACTAATGCTTATCCGTGACCTGTAGGCCTACATATAGCTGGAGGACGAATCTAACTCAAAACTTGTTTTCATTTCGACTTCATACATAAGAAAATTCTTTAATAAATGTACAAACATCAATGAAGCATTTCGGGGTTAGATTTAGTTTTGTATAAGTAGCCTAGTTGTTTTACTAGAGAAACTACATCATTTACAGTTTTAAACGTCATTTTTGTCATCAATGCTGTAACATCATTTGTCCACCAGAGGGCGTAATGAGATTAACAAGAGAATAGAGACAGAATAATATAGACTTCACTCTGAATAAAAACAACATGTAATATTGTAAAGAAAGACACTGAAACTTTTTACAGGCATGAAAAATAGATCACTGGATTTTAAATGAATTGCAATGATCAATTAAATAAAGAGAGTAAAAGGTAAATGTGTGTGTGCTGAAATATGACATTGACACACTGTGCTTGTCTATGAATAGCAGTAAGAATCTATTGATTGTCCCGAATGGGGTGACGGTAACTAAATATTCCTGAGTAACACTGTCCAGTCCACTCTTATAAATAGAATATAATAGTCTCCTTCTGTTCACCCACAGCAGCATTCTGCACATAGTCAAGATGATGGTCACACACCAAAGTCATTGATCAAATCATTTCTTATGATAGATGTATGTGTTAAATTATGAGGAAGAAATAGTTTAAGTAACTTCAGAGCCAAATAATGTCACCTTTGTGAGAAATGACCTGGAGACAGAACGCATGTGCAGTTATCAGATGAGCGTGAAGCTCACACTAGACTTTATCTGTCTTAAACTTCACAACTGTGTTCATGATGTGTTCTTGATATTCCACTGAATTTAATCCTGATCCTGCAGAAATGTGACAGTGGAATGTGTGACTTATGAGTTTGTAAAGTACAAATGTGAATATGATGTCCCTATTATACATAAACAGAATCCATATGGCACAGATTGACAACGGCTGTATAATGTATTAGCTTAGAATGTCACACTATTAACTTTTAAACTTCGTGAGCGATCTGTAAAAGAAACCCTGATTACGATGTAAATAATATGTTCTTTTTATATGCAAATACACGTACAGTCATTGAAAAAATAGATATAGGATATTTACATCAACACTCTTCAATGTGATGCATTTTATTTGGAACAGTTGGTGAGGATAGCAGGCATTTAACCTAAAGTGAATATTTGAATAAATCTGGAAAAACACTTTTTAAAACTGATACTGTGTTTATCTTCTTCACATTTGTTTTTGACTCTGCGTGTTGTCCTTTTGCTCAGCCTCAATCTTATAATCCTTTTAAAGTCTATTAAAGTTCTCTTTTGTGTTTGAATCTTTCTACAGAATGTCCGGACTTCTACCTGTAAGCATCTCTGGATGGAAAGCGTCTCAGTAGCGTGTGGTACTCCAGTCCCAGCGCCTGTCAGGCAACAGCATTAGCTGGATCCGAAACTGACACACAAAGCTTTCACACATTCCATTTGCGCACAAGTCCGGTTATATAATCAGATTTGAGCTGAAGCTCTGCAGGATGCCTGTTGTTGGAGGATTAGGTTGAGATCAAAGAGTCATGCAAACAGACACACGGATGTCACGTGTTTTCTGAGGAGCACTGCGCCAGCTTTATGTAATATTACTTATGAATAATAGTGTTTTATTACATATGATTGCACAACCACGCTTCTCAAGGTGGCCCAACATGACTCCACACTCTACACAACACTAAGAGTGATACATCACTACACAACACTGAGAGTGATACATCACTACACAACACTGAGAGTGATACATCACTACACAACACTGAGAGTGATACATCACTACACAACACTGAGAGTGATACATCACTACACAACACTGAGAGTGATACATCACTACACAACACTGAGAGTGATACATCACTACACAACACTGAGAGTGATACATCACTACACAACACTGAGAGTGATACATCACTACACAACACTGAGAGTGATACATCACTACACAACACTGAGAGTGATACATCACTACACAACACTGAGAGTGATACATCACTACACAACACTGAGAGTGATACATCACTACACAACACTGAGAGTGATACATCACTACACAACACTGAGAGTGATACATCACTACACAACACTGAGAGTGATACATCACTACACAACACTGAGAGTGATACATCACTACACAACACTGAGAGTGATACATCACTACACAACACTGAGAGTGATACATCACTACACAACACTGAGAGTGATACATCACTACACAACACTGAGAGTGATACATCACTACACAACACTGAGAGTGATACATCACTACACAACACTGAGAGTGATACATCACTACACAACACTGAGAGTGATACATCACTACACAACACTAAGAGTGGTACATCACTACACAACACTGAGAGTGATACAACACTACTGTACACAACACTAAGAGTTTTTGCATAATTTCCATTTTGTAATGCTGGAGGGTGAGGTGCATAATAAAAGACAACAACACAATTTTTTTCAAAGTAAAATCAATAATTTATTCAACAATTTTTCATTTAAAAAAAACCAATAAATGAAATACATAAATAAACAAAGAAACAACATTAAAGATAATGACCAGCAAGATCAAAGGCATTTAAACAGCAGACACCAAATGAACCAGCCATTTGGTTTGTAGCAGCTAACAACAATTTCACCAAAACCACTGACATACGAGTGCCATCATCTACATATTGCTTTGGTCAACTAAAGATCGATCTACATTACTAATGACTAAACACTATGATTTTTCTTCAAGTATGAATATTCCCTCTTTATTAATAGGCAGTTAACCGTACATTAGGTCTCATTTAAGATACATTGACACCAACGCAGTGTTTGGTGAAGGAAAAATCCTCACATTCTCAGAGACTGCAGAACATTCTTGATCCTAGCGTGAAACATTTACAGACATTTCCATTACAGGACACAGTTGATGAAATCGTCACATCTTTCACCACTACGACCATATTTGATGTGTAAATAAAGTTACAATCCACTACAGTACATATGTAACTTCTAGCACAACAATGGTGGAGTGAATGTATAATATGTACTACATGAGAAGTGATTACATTTTGTACCTCTTATTTATGTTTGTCTACCCTGAACTAAGCCATGGTGCTATAAGCCCTTCTAATATAAAGTCAATGTGTTGTTTGCTAGTAATGATTGACACTACACCACAACACATGGAAGAGTCGAGAGAGAGATAAAGTGGAAGTCGCGGTTGAGGGTAGCGAGAGGAGCGCTAATGTCACGTCATGTTCTCGTGTCTTCACTCCTGTGAAATCTGCTGGATTCATTCGGACAGAACCAAGTCATTCCAGCCAGGCAGCACATGTACATCTTGTTGTATGCCTTAATATATTGAACCAATATGAATTCAGATGGAAGTCTTCATCATAAGTCACAATCGTGTACATTTGAAAAACATTCTCGGTCTTTGAAACTGTAAAAGTTTTCTAATGTTTAAACACATGTTCTTTTTTATTGTTAGTTATGTTCATATTTTGATTGTTTCGTCATCATCTTTAGATGCCATTTGATGAATTCTGTGATGTTTTACGGCATTATTTGCACTGTTTTAATCAGAAAAGGGTTGAAATGTGCAAATAATCTCGTTCAAACGGTTATTTCCTCAGCTAAGCTGATCTTCATTTATTTCCTGGTCATTTTGTTGCTGTTATGTGAACAATCTAGTTGTAATAAATCAAGTTGACTGTAAGGGCCTGAGCTTGACCAGAGCATACGTCTGGTGTCACAAACACAAGTCAAGCAAATGATGCTGATTATTATTGTGATGATTTACAGAGTTCATAAAGCACTGCGTAACGTGAAGGAGCCGGTTCTTGTGTTCCTGTGGTGAGCTCTTAGAAACACATCACAACATCAGATTCCAGACTACAGTGAACCCAAAGCTCAAGTGCTGTTTGTTTTTGGCCAGTTCTTCAAACACGGGTCTGACTCGGCGCCCAATATTTGTCTGAGCACAGAACTGCACAATGACATGATTTTAGTAAATCAATGTGCTCGGATTTAGTGTCATAGTAAAGCATCGTCCATTTGGATAAGCTCATTGAACAGTTTATAATTCGTAGGAACACAAATATATATATATATATATACAGTATATATAGCACCTAAGTGAATAAATAAAGACATTTACC
Organism: Triplophysa rosa; assembly: GCF_024868665.1. Classification (NCBI taxonomy): domain Eukaryota; kingdom Metazoa; phylum Chordata; class Actinopteri; order Cypriniformes; family Nemacheilidae; genus Triplophysa; species Triplophysa rosa. The sequence goes on along the minus strand of NC_079907.1, from coordinate 23,170,655 downwards.
AGATTTCCAAATCCTATTACTGCTGTAAGATTTTTACGCTTGCTAACGCCGTGACCTGACACAGCACACGAGGCCGCCCGTCCCGGTCACTGCCGGGTTACGACAGAATCTCAGTGTAACGTGTAAAAGATTTGACATTTGATCGTTTGTCGTGGCACGGCTGGTTAGAATCACATCGAACACTGAGAGAAATATTAGATGAGCAACTGGCTTATGACATCACCTCCAGCGGTGGTGACAACTGCATGACATTTACTGATTGGACAGCGATATTGTGCTCGAAAGCCATCTGATGTGGCCAACTTCATCAAAAAGAGAGAGAGAGAGAGAGAGAGAGAGAGAGACAGAGAGAGAAACAGACAGACAGACAGACAGACAGACTGAGGCTCATGTTGAAAGGACTCAAGCTACAGCGGGAGATGAGCTCCAGAAGCACCATCGACGTCGCGAGTGATGCTTCTTCAACACAATGTCCTCCTTCTCTCTCTCTTTCTTCACTCTCTGATAGTGATCCTCCTCTTTCAGATACCACACCGGAGGCCAGCGGCTCTTCTCAAAATACAGCTGGTTCTCTGTTCACACACACATGAACAACACACGTAAACTCTATGAAGATCACAACATACAGTACAGGTCAATTATCCTGCGATCATTCCTATGAAGTTGATTCTCTGTGATTTTTCTTCAACACTGATGTGATGAATGGGTCAGAAACAGTGTTTACCGGCTGATTTGGACTTGATCTCTTTGCGGTAGTTGGCACATATTCTGTTGTAATGGGTGCAGATGTGATGTAAGCACCACGCCGCCAGCTGACTGGCGTTATGAAACTGACATAAGAGAACAGACAACAGAACACCAACTCATGTACACAGCAGAATGAATGAACAGAAATTAAATCACATGTAACAGTTTTGATAAGATTTGTAACCAAACGAGTGTTTTATGAACAAAGACCTTTTATCATTGGAATGTTTTCGTGTGAAATGTAACGAATAACTGCCCTAGAAAGCTTTCGAAAATGATTCATTTTCATTTTGAGTTGGCGAAAGTGAAATAAGTTTGGCAGTGTATTTGATTTGTTTGCTGTAGTTCTGATTGTAGTGTTTCTATTCATATATGTGTAGAAAAGTTATGAAACTGAAAATGAAATCGATACGGAAGGTTGAATGTACCTGAGCGAGCTCCAGATAGTTTAGTACCTCTCCATCTGTATCCTGACCTTCTTTAGATGCTTTTACGAAGTCGCTCACGGCGTACTGCTCTGAGGAAAGAAAACATCCACGCGTGTTCAATCTAGTGTTGCTCATTTCATTTCTTCAGTTTCAATCTTTATTGTTTACACGCTGCTCGGCACTGAGATGATGAATTCTCAATCTCTCTCGCATGCTTTCAGTGTATGCTCCATCCAGATCCTTGAGACCTACTTGTTCTTGTAAGAACGAACCATAAACGAACGGGTCCCAAACTTTGGAACGATCTCCCTCCTCTGGTTTGATCGGCGAAGGGCTTGCCTATGCTAAAAGCCCACTCATGAAAGTTATCCTGGGGGTCTGTAAGGTGTGATGGGGCGGATCAGTTGTCAGTTGTCGGATAGCTTTTATGATGTCTTGTTTGTGTTTACGGTTTATTTTGCATGTGATTGTTTGCTCTGTATTATTATTGTAAAGCACCTTGGGCAACAACTCTTGGATTATGTGTGCTATACAAAGAATTCGACGAGGCATTTGATTCATCATGTAACTAATGTGGTTAAAATCATTTTATTTCATTTGAAATAAATCCACAAGCCCGACATTGTGATGTTTTTTCTGCCTCTTGCAGACTGTCAATCATTTTATTGACGTAGACTTGTGTCTGTGCGCCGCGTGAGGTCAGAGATGAATTTCGGCCTGTCAGCAGCACGTCATTAGGTGACGCTCAGAGGACAGATTGCAGCGTGCGCCACACGGAGACGCTGGCTTTCATTTGACGACTTGACATCACTGGTTGCTAGGCAACACAGAAGGGAAGGGCAAAAACGAAGGCCCTGTGGATGAAGCAGCCCCGCGTCTCTGTCCTGCGCTGGATCAATGTGTGTGCACAGGCCTCTCACCTGTCAGGGCGATGAGGCGAGGAAGGCACAGTCTGTTGGCCAGGGCGATGAGCTCCATCGGGTCCAGGTCTGCCATGGGCGACAGCTGATTGGTGTAGAGATACTCCAGCACAGCCTGCATACACACCCTGCTGGTGTTAGGGAATGACACCTGAGCAACACACACAGAAGAGACGGAGATTAAGCCGCAGTGGGAAAACCGTTCTAAAAGGATCTCGAGCCAGGAATAGAAATCAGGTCGCAGGAGGAGCGGTTGATCTGTGTGTCCGAGCGCCGCCACTGAGCTTTGGCCATGAATATGTGTTCTGGGACGTCGCCTTTAAAAAGACGCAAACTGTTCCTCTGGTGGCGTGGCAGCGAATGAAGCTTACTGGATAGTTCATGAGGAAGGATTCAGGGTGAGATGTTTATCCATCTAAAAAGAAAGAGATTGTGACCAAAAGTGGGTCGACTGAAAAAGAAATGTGAAGAAATCTAAAGACGGGTGATTTTGATTTTTTTGTTGAATTTAACAACTGCTTATAGTAGTTCGAAACGATTACATTTATGAATTCACAATCATGTTACAATTATGTCAATATGTTCCAAATGGGAATGAATGTCCACGTTTTATGGGGATGGCAAGGAAATCTATTCAATTGTTGTACATCAACGGTGAAAAATTCTTTGAACATTTATTCTGCCTGTGTTGCATTATAAAACTAAAAAAGCAGTGTGTTTTTTTAAACAATTTATTTTTGCAGATCTACGTGATTTGAAAAAGGGCATTTATATATGATAGCATGAGTTCTCTGATGTCTGTGATCAGCTGATCTCTGGAGGCGGAGCTCTTCCGTCTTTAATCTCTCACTGGTCCAGCATCACTCCAGTAAGCAGGACACGCACATACACGCCGCTACGTGACCCATTACATAATACTGCTGAAGGACGAGTTTAGTAGACTGTGATGTGTGCCGTCTGAGCTCTCGCCGCAACAAAAAGAGGATTTCGATGAGCAATACGGACTCAAGGCAGAAAGTAGGACGCTCCCAAATAAAGCTGTTCCAAATGTTACACGGGCAAGAAATGTCAGAGCACTAAGACAAATAAAAGACATCTGTGCACGGGTCCCTTGTGCAAAGAGAAGACAGATCTGTGTCTCTGAATGACGTCTGCTCTTCCTCCTGAGGGAGGAAACTCAACCTGCGTTATCCACCTGTTACCAATGAAATTAATCAAGCAAAGGTGCCAAAGCTGAAAGCACCCGTTAGACCAATGAAACACTCCACAGAAAAACAAACACACATTCTCATTCAATGAATTATGACTGTAAATTGTGAATCATGATCGTAAAGCTGTCATTATTACACATATAAAGAAAGCAAGCATTAGGTTAAACATTATGTCCTCCAAAAGTCATTAGAGCTCCGGCACCGAGGTTTTTAAGAATCGGATGCAATTTGTTGTCAAGCGAGTGTGTTTGTGTATTTAACCGTACAGCATGACCTTGAACTATCTGTCTGAAATCTTTTAGACTTTACGCATTGGTGCTTAAGGAGAAAATAAACTTGTCAGAGGTGTAAGCGGAGCTCCTTATACACTGTTCTCACACTCACCTCGTCGTTCGCGCTCTCCATGAAAGAGCCGCCAAATAAAGCAGCCATCCAATCACAGCTGGAGATCAGCAGAGGCTTGTGAGCGTTAATAGTCCCATCATCCAACCTGAACACCACATCTGCACACACAGTCAAACAATAAACAAACATCTGTACAAACCTGTCCTCGCGTTCATTGAGCTGGTCGTTCTGATCAATCAGGTTACACTACCATCAGACCCTATCAACTAACATGACTGACAGATGTTACAGTACCTGTGAAATTATTCTTGGCGAGACACTCTTTGATTCGATTGGCCTTTCTCACATGGAACGCCTTGGTGATCTCCTGATTCATGAAGGCTTCGTTGTTGGTGATGTTCTCCACCATCATCCTAAGGTCAAACACCTCCAGGATCTCTGCAATCTGGGCGATCTTCATCAGGTCCTTCTCCTTCTCATCCAGCTCCCCCGTGTAGAGGAAGCGCAGGACGGCACTGAAGGGTCCGTGCTGGATGGAGTGATCCATCTTCACCACGGTCATGAGGGCCGGCGAACCCGTGACCGGGTTGATCACGCTCTCTTTGTGGATGCTGTAGAAAGCCTTGCTCCAGTAGGCCAGGGACAGTCTGGTGCGCCGGTGCGTCCCACTGAGACTCATCATCTTGAGGGTCCCATCACTCTTGGACGTCCTGAGCGAGCAAGGCGAAAGGTTGGGCAGAACCGCCACGACCTCTTCCGTGTCCAGGCTAAGGGTGCGCATGAGTTGATCCCGTCCGTGGCGCTCGGTTACCACCAAGCACTGGGACTCATCGGAGAAGTCCATTTGAAAAAGGTCGAAGAATTTGGAGGATGAGGTAGACAGGTAGATCCTATGAGCAAACAAGTGGATGTGTTCCTGAACGACGAACATGACGTCAGCGCACAGAGGGGTCTCCAGCAGCTGCCTCGGGCCATCTCGGTTTCTGGCCGGGCACTCGGGGATCTTAATGAGCGGTGGAGGGGATTTGGGGGGCAGAAATGGTGCTTGCAGCAGTGGCTTCTGGACCCTCCTCAGATGGGACTTCCAGAATTGCAGGTGACGTCTGGAGATGAGGGCTGCTCGGATGGCGTTGTCGAAGATATCCTTGATGCCAAACTGGTCGAAGACGCTTGTCTCGTAATATGGGATTCCAAGCTCCTTTGCTACCTCTCTTCCGCTCTCTGGAGGCAAAATATCTCCAGGTTTAATGGGTCTGTAAGAGACAGATCACGATGGTATGTCATTGGGGCTCAACAAGAGGGACATAGGAACATTTACAGTATGCATCTGACTGCTGCTTTTGTTCAAAGTGACTTTCTGTGTACCTTGAGTCTCGAGTCAGTACCTTGATAATGGTCGGCGAGCTCGATTGACTGCCTCCAGATCAGCGTAGCGCAGGTCCAGCTGGCAACCCACCAAGATGACAGGTGTCCGTGGACAGAAGTGCTTGATTTCCATGTTCCACATGGTTTTAACGTGGTGTAGGGAGTTTGGATTGGCGATGGAAAAGCAGAGCACCACAACGTCAGACCTTTGGGTGTGAAATACAAGAAGTGCATCAAGTAAGGGACGGATTTCACCCCATCCCTTAAACAACACAAGACACCACGTAACACGCATGCCAACGGAATTCGTAGCCAAGAGTGTTGAAAGCGGCTACACCGCAGTCCTTCAGTGTTTGATGGACATGCATAGGGGAACCCGCAATCTCAATGCCAGCCTGACATTGACCAACAGCACGCAAAAAGATTGCCTTCAGTTTACATACAAGACCTCTCAAACAACTGATGATCAAGACTATAAACTCCATTGGCAATGCTTTTTTGGCTGCCTCTGTGAGAACTCCAACAAACATGATCAACAAAACAGACGGGAAAAAAAGCATGCAGAGGATGACATGCACACATTCTGGCGTACCTTCCTGGTTAGTACAAAGTCTATTCTGGGTAGGGGCGGGGGAAAACACCCGTCACCACACACGAAAAGTGAATAATGTACCATCATCACCCGTTTGCCATCGTCCACAAAAGGAATCGTGCATTTCTTGCTGACCAGGCAAGCAAAGGTCTCAGCTAGCACACCACACGGTTGAACTGGCAGTGCAGAGATTTATGGAGATGCTAGCAGGCTTGAAAACTTACAGTGTCTCTCTTATGATTCACGGGCTTGCAAAAAGATCATAGGAGCCCTACAAACAAAAAGAGGCAAAAAACAATGCTACATAATAATTTGCCGTTTTAAGTCAGCAAAGCATTAGAGTTTTGGGAAGTTCTGTCTGAATTCACCACAAAATTCACCTAACAATGAGAACCAAATTATCACGCAGCTTGTTGGATGTGAGGCTGATGATTTCTGAAGACTTTGCAAAGTCTCTCCAGGAGCCTCAGTGATGGTTTACCAACCAAATGTCTCCGGGCAAAATGGGGCTATTTGCAGATCATCACAATCCTGTCTGATCTCATGCCAGAATCAATACAGTTCTGGTAAAACATTCAGCATTTTGTTGGGGTCAAGAATGTCTGGTGCGGCAATGCGGAAACAATTCACCGTCACGATAACTCGACAACTCTGATTCCCAACCCTGCACACGAGAGCAAAATGGTGTATAGCAGCAATGAACTTTATTAACCTCAGCCTGATCCTGACTCATTTCAATGTTCTGATTTCAGGTTGTATTTTCCCAAAAGATTTATAATAATAATTTGTTACATTTATATAGCGCTTTTCTGGGTACGCGAAGCACTTTACATGGAAGGGGGGATCTCCTCAACCACCACCAATGTGCAGCATCCACCTGGATGATGCGACGGCAGCCATATTGCGCCAGAACGCCCACCACACACCAGCTTATTGGTGGAAAGGAGACAGAGTTTCGAAGGCAATTAGTACATATGGGGATGATTAGGAGGCCACGATGTATAGAGGCGAATGGGCGAATTTGGCCAGGATGCCGGGGTTACACCCCTACTCTTATTCGAAGGCCATCCTGCGGTTTTTAATGACCACAGAGAGTCAGGACCTCGGTTTACGTCTCATCCGAAGGACGGACTAAATTGACTCTGTGCAACGTTGTTTCTTCTTGTTTATCACTAAACGAGACGATCTCTGTCAGCTCAGGCTGGGTGGCATGACGATATATCACGTGACTCGAGAAATGTCCGGGGGCTGGACTCTTTAATGTTATTTACATGAAATGGGAAAATAAAGGGAAAATATAAAGGTCAAAGCAGATAAAACAACACAATCTCATGGTAATCGGTAACTTTTCACAAGGTGGCTAATAATATGAATTTGTGCGAAATCTCATCAGTACGTTTTTGCTTGATCTACTTTCATGCCAGTGATGGTTAGGTTTGGGGGCGGGGTTAGGGGTGGGGCTTCCTTAGTGGTTTTTCTAATAATCCTGTAGGATTCACTGCGCGAATTCATACGAAATAGCCAGCTTGTAAAATTCTTATAAATTACCATGAGGTCAGGCTGAAAAACTGAAAATACGTTTCATAACCTTTATTTACCTTTTTCGAGCTTTGTTTTTTTGAACTCGAATGTTAAATAATATGAAGCTGATGGCAAACCCATCATTCATTTGTTGGCTGGTGTCCATCACAAAAAGACAAACTAATCAAACAATGTGAAGTATTTTCTGTGCGTTTAATTCACTTGATCTCAAACAGCCATTACCATATTCATACAGTATTTATTATCTCCAAACCTATTTGACATATTACTCATACTTTTACATTGATATAACATTTTGGTCGTCCGGCTCTATTCTTCGTGTGTGCTCTAAAAGCATGATGAAATGATTGGACTTCTGTTCTAGTTTTTCTTCTGAAGTCAACAGAACATGGATGTCTGGAGCTCCCTGACATTGAGAATGCATCAGAATGTAATAGAGAACGGTCTCTGTCACAGACATCCAGGGGTTATTCTATAAGGCAAATAAAGCTGAGCTTAAAGTGCCTTGGGTTTATTTTGAGGACGCACTAAAGCAGGGAAGACTAAAAAGGCTTTTTTATTGAACACGACTGGGTCAAAGACAAGTCAAATGTGTCTGACTGAAACACTCTGCAGAGTTTAGATGACTTTGGTGCCAATCAATGAGCTAAATGTTCTCTAATCTGCTCTTTGGGTCAATAAGCAAACATTCTGAAATCATTCTTAGCTTTGAAAGAGGCAAGAATCAACATGAATTTATTGTAAATCACATGAAGAGACGGGGCTAGTCTAATGTGTCATGCATGATAACACCAGAGATGTGCATTTAAATATATATATAATATAATTGGAGTTGTGGAAAGAACACGGCTGAGCACATTTAGTTTGACTCCAGTCATGTATGAAAATGTGTTAAGTGACTTTACAGTGGATCGAGCTCTTTCTGTGAAGATCGCTCTGTAAGCAGTAGTAATGTTATATTTTAAGGAGAAATGGTCAGCAAATGAGATGACATTCAATGCTGCATGCCGTGCATGGGAAGATTTATATTCACACCATCTGTAAGCACAGTACACACCAGTGATGAACACGCTTGATGTTAAACTGTTATTCTCTTCCGAAAATATCAGAAATGAAAGAATGAGAAGCAGTGACCGCCTCATGAAAGACCTCATTAAACGAGTGCTTGACACGAAAAACACAAGAGAGCTCAGCCGTCATGTTCACACAAGCATTCAGATGCAAATCACTCGCTGTCTGATGTCAAAGCAAAAGATGGCCGGACGCTTTCTACCTTTCTGCTGTTCATGTGCTAAAGAAGTGACTTGTGTAACGTCAACCTGTGAAATATTCTCATGTATGCATTATAAAACCCTCTAGTCTGTGTTCATACCTCCCGTAGGCGAAGCGTCTGTCTTTGTGATGGTCTCCAAAGGTGTCCCATAGCCGGAGGGACACGCTTACGTCGTCCACCACATCTCTGGAACGTTCTAAAACCTGTGAGGAGTCAAAGCATTTATCCTGTGACGCTAAAGTGGAAATGATGCCGACCGAAGCAGATGTGAGTATCATGCTCTCGTTATCACCAGAAGTAATGTCAGATAATGGCCGGAGAGAAGGTTTACCTCTTGACAGACTCTGTACTGATCGATGGCCCAGACGGTGGGTACATGAGTGGCCAGCAGCTGGTATTGGGTCAGGGTGGTGTTGCAGGCGCGGGCACATATAAGACGAGTCTTCCCCACCGCATTATCTCCGACAACAACACACTTGATGGTCTCTACGTTGGGTCTTTCGTAGTCCATGCTAAACTCCAGCACCCTACACGAGAGGAGAGGATGCTTTCTGTACTGTATATACTGTCTGAACACACACACACACACACGCCGAGCGAAGGAGGGATTTCATTACAGGTTATTCAATCAAAAGCTACAGAGAGAAGTGACCTTGCTGTGGGTCAATGAAAGCTCAATGTAATACAGGACGTTTGGTTTTTTCACATTCCTAGAATACTTGCTCTATATTAAAACCTCATCTAGCTCCAGCTGGACAAACCCAAACCCACGGGAGCTTCTCATCTTCCACAAACATCTGTAAACTTCTGCTCCATATTATTCTTGACTCACAGTCGACCTATTTAATATGACCTCAGGGCCCGGTTTCATAGACGAGGCTTAGCCTTTGTGCCTTAGTTCATTTAGGCTATTTAAGTCGCTTTTATTAAAATGCTGTAGAAAAAAAAACATTACTGATGTGCATCTGGAGACAAAACAATGATATATTTTAAGATATGTCAGGGCAAGATATTTTCTGTTTAGACAGCTCAAAATTCATTTTAGTCTGGGACTAGTCTAAGCCTCGTCTGTGAAACCGGGGCTATAACGATCGTTTACTGTAAGTGACTTTAAGGTGAAGTGTGTAAATTATGCGTCTTCAGTGACACAAAACAGAATGACAAAATAGCGTGAGCATTTTTAATCTTTCATATTTTGTGAACACAAGCCAAACTTTTTGTGGAAATAAATGTTTTATCCCTGCTGAAAAAACAGAGGAGTTTTGACCGCTGTTCTAGCTGATCACACTGGAAGAAGGACCATCTCAGACCATAACTGGGGGTTTTTCAGCAGATCATTTGTGGTTCTTCCTCCATATGAAGCTTTTAAAATGACACACCTCATTTAATTATTGTTTTAGCACAAAGTTCTTTGAGGTAGTGCATGCCAAAGTTCGACAAAAGTCTTTCTAAAAACCATCATCACACACATAGCTTTCCTGTGGCTCAGGGGTTAGAGCGTGGTGCTAGTAACGCCAAGGTCATAGGTTTGATCCCAGGGATTGCACGTACTTTAAAAAATAAATACAAGTGTATAATACAATGCAATGTAAGTCGCTTTGGATAAAAGCGTCTGCCAAATGCAAGAACATGTAAAAAATGATCAAATGCTTTCTGCCCCGCCCACTAATAACACCTGCCCTTTGCTGCACCGGCCAAGTCATTTCGTCACATCTTCTGTTATTATGATCATACGATCAGGTTTAAATCTTAACTGCAGTGGAAACAGCATCATATTATTTGACTCATGTGATCTGTAATCACTCCAAGTTAGCAGATGGAAGAGAAAGAGCAAAAGACTTGAGATGTCAAATGCCTTCATTTTTCTACTTTAATGTGGAATTGCATATTAAATGTGGGGTGAAAATAAGCATTTAGTAAAAATCCTAGACTCCGAGACTTTATCTCACAGAGAGTTTCTATCTCTAAAACCTTTAGAGTGCCATCATATGTGCCATGTATGTAAACTTGTGAATAACATTCTGAAGTGAAACATGCATTCAAGTGCCAGTAACGACACAGCTTCGTTCATTCTTCATTCTTTTGCGTAAACATCATCATCGTGTGCATTACGCAATAGTGAAATCTCTTTATGAAGAAAAACAGATCTCAGAGCCTCGTGTAATTCAATTGCAATCAAAATCAGTTCTTTCCTAGAACCAGATGAAACGGTGCTGTTCTCAGGAGACGTGCAGTATGATGAACAAGCGCAGTGGAGTGTCTGCAGGACTCAAGTCTGAACTTGCAAAGCCAACTAACTACAGCACACAAGCCTCTAGAGACAGAGATGCACACCGGCCATCTGAATGACAGAAACACAACATTCAATCACACCTTCACAGACTGTGTCATTGAAAAAGAGTTTAAAGGTTATTTGACAAAACATGTTGTTGTTTTTTTGCAGACACAGTAGTTACGTCGTGCATTTTTACACACAACTGTAATGCATCTCAGTACAGAATCATTTTGGAAAATGTTGAATAATGAAGAAAAATAGACAATGGTGAAAACAATAATCTGTATTGAAGAAGTGAAGCTGTCCTGTGCACGGGAGAGCATCACTGCTCTTTATTCTATGAAACAAACAGTGCACACTTACCGTGTCTTCGGATGCGCGTGAGCGCGCGCGCGTGTGTACAGTCACTGCAGTGTTTCTGTGTTGTTATAAAGAAACTCTGTCTCGTCTGTAGCTGTAGTGAAGCTGCAGGTTCATCTCCCGCGTCCCGGATTCCCTAAAACCGATCCCCGAGCGGAGAGGAAGCGTGTCCGTGCTGTTCGCGAGAGAGACTCATCACATCAGCATCATCATCAGTCGCGAGCCGAGATGGGCGCGCGGCCATTGTGACGTCAGCGGGCCGGTGCTATTAATAGCACGCGCGCGAGCACGAGTTCATTCAGGAAAACAAAGTTCAATCACAGACCCCGTCAGACAGCGAGATGACAACATCTAGAGAGATCTGACCGGTGCCTGGTACAAATATAAACCATTAAAACCATTACAGAATGATCTTGTGTTCCTATCGGCCAGATACAGACACGATTATAGTTCCCATTAAAACCAGTAGGCTACAATAACCATTACAGTATACCCATTAAAATCCAGTACATGCTTTTCTTTATTATGGCTGTGAGCCATTCACAGTTTCACTTATGATTCCTAATATGTTCTGTGTTCTGAGGCATTGTGTTGTGAACCTGAAAGCTTTTATTTTGGAGAGTGAAAGGCGCGCGCACACTTTAATCAGATGCTGAATGACTGACATCTCGGTGGTCTAGGTCATTTCCATCCAAATAAGAAGATAAACATCCAGTCGTTTCCGATATTATCTGCGGCACATATCGGATGAGTGAAATCCTCAATGGCTCGTGGTTCATAACAGCACAGTCGGTGTATGGCAAAAGGATTTATGAATTGGAAAAAGAGGACACACCGTCCTAGCTGTTTCTCATGTCTGGTGACACTCAACTCTTTTTGGACGTGTGTTTCAAGGCTCTTGTCATGTGTGAGGAGATTTGTGAATCATGTATGAAGTGCGTGATGATGTGGCTATATTTATAAAGACTCGATTCTCTTTCACTGCGTGCTGGAGGCAAGAACTGAAGGAAGTTAAGTGACACATCATATCGAAACAGAATTATTAGTCTCTCAACACCTGAAGGATTTTAGGCATGCTTTATACTGTATGTGATATAACATATCAGAGAATTGAAAAATAAAATACTGTCTGTATAGCTTCTATAAGAATCCCTTCATTTGATTTGCTTTCACAAAAATAATCTATTCTTATGAAGCATTGGGCATTTCTTCTGAAACTGAGACCGAAATGATGCTAATGAACTTGCTGTGTCATAGGGCAACGATGTTTACATGTGCTACGTGACAAACCTATTTTCAGATTTTGATCCTGTGGTAAATGGAGACAACCAGGACTAGTGATGTGGAAATCCTTCTAATCTAATAAAGCCGTTGATGTGCGGGCTGTGTTGGCAGGATTGACACAGTTTGATGTTGGAGGTTTATAGGTTGAGGATCACTGGTCACTTATAAATCACATATCAGTTGTGACGCACATTTAACATCTGCATTTCATTAGGTTATCAGATGACCTTGTGGTTTTTGTTCAGGCTCATTTTTATCTTTATGCTATAGACGTGACTGATGTTTTTAAATGACTTACATTTTTCATGTATAATTAATAAAAATAGGTGAAAAAATATCATAGGTCTTCATCGAAGAAAGTGTCAAGTTCCAATTTGTAACCAGCATTATAAAGAGTTAATATGAGCCAGTAGCCACCCGGCAACCACCCAGATACTTACATTTCCAGTTACTACTTTCTCATATTTAATCATATGTTTCTCTGTGCTAGCTCTAACCCAGCATGGCTGAAAAAATCTAATTTGTGTCGACATTAACTTCATCAGTAATCAAGACTATCAATGACACACGCGTCATCAAACCATTCAAACCTTGTGTTTCATGGAAGAATAGGTTTGGACCATCATGAGAGTGAATAAATGATGACAGATTTTTCTTTAACGTTACATGTGCTGCGGTGCATTATTTGTTGTTCTTTTTTAATGAATAAGACTGATGTTATTCCTGTGATGTACAGTATGGATGTGAGGTATATATAGACTGCTCTATTATAATTCATCACATGTACAGATACGAGTGAGTTGTCATGAATCTCTATAGCACTGTCGAGACATGCCTCTGATCTTCTGAACACAAGTCACACTGCACATGCCAAACAATGTTTGCTTTCTCTGTTTATTTACTGTGAGTTTAAGTTATATTTCCATGCTGATGGTTCTCTGACATCACTTTATTACATTCCAGTAAATGTACAATATTACATACTGTAGGACTATATAAAGGTGATACTGAGGCTAGGTGTCACACTTCTGAGTTTTTTTAAAGCATACTTTAAAGTTCACCCCAAAAAATTCTGTCATCATTTATTCCCCTGATATATAACTGATATATTTAAACAAAAGTGTTTAACGTTATGTTCATTTACAAGAATTCTGTATGGGAGCAGTAAAACAATTGTTAAGAGTATAATTCACAAAACAATACAGTGTTTCTGAAGCTCAATTGTTTTTTTCTATGAAAGCATTTCAGTTTTAAACAACGTATTAGAAACAAACAACAACAACAAAACCACTTCTGGAAAACCAGATATTTGTGAAGCCTTTGACGGAAACTTCTTACTGAGCTCTTGTGACAACTAGCCCCGGTGTGCTCTACACTGTTACAGCAGAAGGATGCGATGCTTCTCGAACTGTCGTGCGCGTAGCGCCCTCTGATGGCACGACACCGACATGACATGAAAATCATTCAACATATAAATCATAGTCTATATAAGATATATATATTTATTTACATAAAGATTTTTAAATACAATTTAGAAGGTTTTATAAATATTTAAAATAACAGGTAAATTCTTTACTATTTGTACTAAAGATTTACAGCAAACTTGTGGTGAGACCATAACATTTTTTGTAGCCTACGTCAATTTAGTTTTACTACAAACAATAAATCATTACGGTTATTATAGTTAAACGATTTTAATTATATGCTCTACTACATCAGTACAATAATATAGAATAATATATTCACAGAACAATCAGAGCAATGTTATGGTGGTAAATTGTGAAATGCGAACTACCTGGAACGTGTCATTTGATTAAAGATGGTTTTAGAAAGGAAGCGCTGCACTTCTGAAAAGATGTTCAATGTCGCCATCTAGTTGTTCACTCACTTTCATCCGCAAAGCAAAAGAAACTTTACAGCCATGCAGCTCAATAATAATGCATTCAAAGCATAACAATATATTTTTGACCAGTGTGAAACAGAATATCAAAGCCTACATTTTCAGTAAACGATCTTTTAAAGAGGAAAATTTTGTATTTTGACGTAAAATACTCGCCTTCCACAACACATGTCATATTTTAGACTGTCCTATCTTTGATGCGAAGCGGGTCATTACACAGGGAAATACAGTGCAGTAAAGCAAACAAGCCAGCTGTATTTAATCATTCTATTCATTCAAATGTGATCTAGAAAGCATGCTGTAGTGATGGTGGTATGTTATGGGAAGGTGTGTCGGTTCAGGATCAGAGGCAGTGCACACTGCTCAGAGATCAGGAAGTTTGTGGGCAGATCTCAGAATGTGTACAGTTGCTTTGGGATTTACTTCAACATGGCCACCGTCAGCACAGGTGAAAGCGACTCTGCACAGGTGAGGGGACAACAGCACACCTGAACATCTGTGTCTCTTACTGTCACTCATACAGGAATATCAATGCACGTGCACACACGTATGTTAGTTTGCGATGCACGGCGAGCTGCGGAAACACGGGAAGATTGAGCTTCATCGGTGTTCATATTGTGTTTTTTTTTGTTATACATCTGTTCACGTAGGTGTTTATAAACATGTTGTTTAGATGAGCTGAATCCACGTGAATCGCATCTTCAGAAAGATTTCGCGGGAAGTCTTTGATGTGTGCGCGCTTCTGCATGCGCTCGAGGTTCAAAGTGTTGTTGAATTTCAATCTGTCTGCTTTGCGTTAGTTGCGGTAATGATTTCCTAATAACATCAGGTGACAGCTGAAGACATGTATAAATAGTTCCTCTGAAAGTGACGTTCGCTTTCATTAGTGAGTCACTGCGAATAGTTTCACGGATCAAATACGAGCTTATGAAACGAACGTACAAATGACACGTAATGACTTGTGACTGCACATTAAACAATGCATAACAGATCATTGTACATCGAAGAATAATCTCGTTTTAACTTGGCATGAGAAGAATGTTTACGTTTATGTTCTTATTTAACAGCCAAATCTGAATTCACCTGCCGAAATCGTTCATTCCCGAAGGATTTCTGTTGTAGATTTAACGGGTAGGGTATATTGTGGGTGTTTGTGCAGACGGAAGATCTGTTGTGTGTGTGTGTGGAACAGATACTTTCTAAAGGCAGATGAAAGTTAAAGGGATAGTTCCCCCCAAAATGAAAATTCTTCAATCGTTTACTTACCCTCAGATTGTTCCAAACCTGTATCAATTTCTTTGTTTTGCTACACACTAAGAAAGATATTTGGAAGAATGTCAGTAACCAAACAGATCTCATCCCCCATTGACTCCCATAGTATTTATTTTCCCTACTATGGCAGTAAATGGGGGGTGAGATCTGTTTGGTTACTGACATTCTTCCAAATATCTTTCTCTGTGTTCGTCAGAACAAAGAATTGTGAGCATGTTTGTAATGACGGTGAGTAACTGATGACAGAATTGTCATTTTTGGGTGAACTAGCGCTTTAAGGGTTGATTTTTCGTTCACATGTAGGTTCAGATGATTTCTGCTGGTGAAGCTCCATGAAGGCTTGTTTCTAGTGTCTCTGAGCAACATGTATACAGTAGTGCGGCTGTGTTTCCATCCCATGTATGGAGATTATCTCATCTGTGTAAACTGAAAAGGAAAGAGAGCGTGTGTGTGTACCTTGCTGAAGAGTGTCCGACAAATGCCTGCATGCTTCCCACCGGCCCGGTCCTCCTCTAAACTCCTCTTTCGAGTCTTGATATGTTCAAGTTGTGCGGATTTCTCTTTAATGAGAACAGTTGGCACCACAACAACATCACAGCGTGTGTGAATGTGATCCTCAGCAGAATGAATCTGAATGCGGTACTGTGAAGAGAGCCATTCAACTTGTCAATTCTTCAGACCTCTTCTGGAGTTTAACAAATGAGTCAGTGATGCGGTGATGATGCAAACGTTACATGTGCTGGCCCGTGACACACTGGCGTGTTCGACTAACAGCGGGCAGCGGCACAGAGATGGTGAATGAATGAGACGCTCGTCTGTTTTTCTGACAACAGGGGTTACCCCGGCGTGTCTGACTCACATTTACATCACGCAGCTGGTCGTGACCGATCTTCTTGTGACATTGTGAAAGTCATGACAAAGCTTGTTTCACTCAGTAGTGAGTTTAGGTCTCTACATCCATTACAAAGTAGCAAACTATTGCAAAAAAATGTTTTTCCTTTTACATCGTTCCCTCCCAAACAAAACCATTCACAACAAATCTTCATTGTGTGTAATATGCATTATTAGTTACAAATGTTTTATTCATTTATGGTAGGATTCTCAACTGATGCAAAGAAAGAACATGTGTCTCTGTCATTTCAATACTGCATGTATTACATGACTATATATTCAGAACTAAATCGTCTCTAGCACTATAGGTACAGTCAGAAGCATATTTCATAAAATGTATATTTGTTTATGTATTATTACAAAACCTGTTCTGTTAACTAAACATACATTTCAACACACGTCAGTGATATTTGATGTGAGTCTTACAGCAGTCACAAAAAGGAAAGGAAAACAGAATTAATATAAAGAAAACAGCGAACAATATAGTACACACACGCACACACACGCACACACTCACACACACTAAAAAGTGATTTTCGTGACATGTGAAGTGAACTGTACTGTGACAGAAATATGAGACAGTGAAGCAGCGGCGGGCTGAAACTACATTTACATATGGCCACATGTATAAACATGCCCCTAATATCTCAGAGATGTCTGACCAGCATTGTTTTACAGCCTTGAGTTAATCTTTGGACTCTAGTCATCTATTCTGATGTAGAGCTTGAATCCATAAAAGTTTATGGAGCTTTATAGTGAAGGGCAGTAGTGTTGACTCAGAAAGATCTTATGATCAGATCTGGCACAGACAACAGACCGGTGTGTATGATGCGCTGAGCTCAGTGACCTCAGTTCCCGCTTTCCATCACGGATGAAGCTGCTTATGTGGTGATGGAGACCACCGACTTCAGGTCTTCAGTCCTCTCCTTGTGTGTGTTTCCCCCGACTGATCTTCACAGATCTCTTTCTTCATTTCTTCATAGATTCACACTAATGCCAGAAGCTGAGCATGAATCAGAGTCATCTGTTCATTCATCCACGGCTAAAGAAATGCACGGTGATCTTTATCTTCAGACTGTATTAGTAATAAGCAATAATATTAGATATGATTTATGATTTATTAGAATGATCTTGCTTGTTCTACAAACGCCATGCACTGTACTGTGTTTTACATTTTCTGCGTTTTTCTGTTTTTCTTGTTTGCTCCTGTAAGGCCCGATTCACATTTCGCGTCTTTTACGCAAGCATATTCGTTATTTTAAATGTAGACGTGCACAAATAGGGGGCGATGCGGTCACGACGTGCATGCGGTGCGGCACGCACATTTTTCTACGCGCACCGCGGGTCATTTGAAGAGAGAAGGCCGTTTTAGACGTGAAATGTGAATCGGGCCTAAAGCTGCTTTGGAACAATGCACGTTGTGAAAAGCGCTATATAAATATAATTGAATTGAAAAATTGAACTGTATTTCCCAAAGGTTTTTCCAAAATCCAAGTTATGCTCAGTGATCACTTCATGGCATGTTCTCGAGCTGTCAGTGAATGGACAAGAGCATATAGAGCTGATTGATTCTTCTCGTTCTCACACAGTGTCGTTCGTAAAAGCTGTCGGAAATGATTTCATTGACTTATAATGGTCTCTTACAGCGTTTCCATTAATGACGGAGAACAACAAATCACTCAGTTGTTCCAGAGAGCTGCAGAATAATATTTAGAAAAAAATGAAAACGTTTCACTGTAGTTTTGTAAATCCTGCACGATAATGCTGAAAAATGAGATATGATTATGTTTGTAAGGTTGTAAGATTATTGTTGTAATAATTATATAACAAACACACGTTTAACATTCTTGGAAAAGAAATCACATCTGAAAGTAAACAGCCAGACAATGTAAACAAAAAAAACCTTCTGTATTGACCTCAAACTTAGACTAAACATTTTTTTTCAGTTATGGAAACCGTCGCGGTAAGCACGTGTGTGATGTTTCAATTCAAGTGTTTTCATGTGTTTAGTTTGTGGTGTGGATGTGATGCCGATGCACAGACCAAGAGAGACAAACGAGTTTCAAGTTTTCTGAAGGTTTCTGAAACCTCAGTGAGCGGTAATCTAGATCGAATGCTAAATATTGATCTGTATTTCAGCGTGTCCTGAAGTTCAGGCTTTATGCTCCATCAAGTGTTCTACAGACAAATAGTTGAGTGATCTGAGGGAGGGCAGGGGCACGTCTGAAGGATGGGGAAGGTGAAAAGTACCACAGAGCTTTTTTGACTGTTGCTATGCAACCGTGTGAAGGACTCAGAAATGTCTTTTGTGTGGTGGATGAGGACATGGGCCAAACGCTGAGCTGTAAATGGTAGAGGTGAAAAGGCCGGTGATGTTTAACACGTCTCTTTCTTTCTGATTTGTGGGTGTTTTTTGTGTGAGTTGCGCTGTCTGTTGTTAATGCTCGTATCCTGTTTGTTGCGTTTGATTTTGCGTGCTGCTGTCACGGTAAGAGGCTGTAAAGGAATAGTTGTTTGTGCAAGCTGGTGTTAAAAAACCGACGGTGTTGTGTCACATTACAACACCCGTTATCGTTTACTTTAAAAACTCCAAATAAAAGTGATTTCTGTTGAAACTGAAAACAGATATGATTGTGTGTAGATGATGTGACTTTATGTAGGGTAGAGAGAGGGGAACGGAGTTGGCAGGCAAAGGACAGGCAAGACAGAAATCAAACTGGGGTCAGTGCGCCTCAAGTGTGTTTGCTTCAATTTTACAATATTTCCAAGATGAAAGAATTTGTCTGACACACTTTAGAAATGTGATCAAACAAAACAAACAAGAGATTGCTAAGTAACATCACACCAGCAGTTTCTTAATCGACGAAGACGCCACAACAGTACCACCATCTAAAGAAATGTCAGATTATATTCGTTTATATTTACTTGTATTCCGTTTAATAATCAGTATCTGTTATATTAGCAGATGAAATTCTGTCCATGTCTCAGAGAGGCTGTTTCATTTGCTTCAGGATAATGTGTCTTACAGTATCCTCATGTAAACATGAACTCATCTGATTTATCTTCTCATTGTTCAGCATGGACAGAAATGAAGCAAGATTGTGTTTTCGTCATACCTGCCAATGACTCAGAGAATCGATATCAATTCATTTGTAATTAACCTTAAATACAGTCAATGAAACAAAGGTGATATGAAGGTGCTGTTTGATTTGCTTTAGTAATCGAAATTGGCAAAATAATTGATATTTAAAATGAAAGTAGGGTGCCTATACACTTTATATAGTATCAAACCTGTGACCTCATGACCTTGTTGTAAACATGTATACACTTGACAGACGCTTTTAGCAAAACGTGTTACAGCTCATTCAGGATAACCACAGGGCTTTAGCGTCTGACGTGAAGGTCATTTGAGGTCATGTGGTCTCAGGTACGACACTAAGGTTGTGTTAGTGCAGGTGAAATGTTGAAAACCAGGTAACACATAAACAAGTTTTCAATGAAAGCATCTGACAAATGAATCAAAATGTAATTGAATTGTAAATCATGTGTGTAATTGTAATAGTTGTGATTCATTGCAGTGTTCTGTATGGACTGTCATTTGCTGACTCTAAATGTCTGACAGGTAGGCTTTGTTTTCTTAGTTTGTGTGTGTGTTTTTTTGCTAACATTTACAGTATATCGTGGATGTGAAATGGGGCTGTTGTGTTGTTACCATGGCAACTCGTCTCTAGTTTTCCCGGGCAGTCAAGTGAGAGTGTTTTATTGTTGTGAAGTGTTTCAGATATTTGAGCTCATAGCGTCAGTAAACATTAGAGAGACTGATCACACATGTCCTTTATATTATTATTGGACAGGCTTCCTGTTAAAATAATGCTGAAATATTAGATTCCTGTTGTTTTCTTGCTTTCATGGTTAGTAAATAAGTGCTGCTGCTGACATCTTGCCTCAAAGAATAAAGACCCGTTTATAGCCGTGCATGGTATCAAAAATAAAATAAAGCTTGAAAACATTGGAGGTAAGCAACCACTTGTAATAATGCCCTAGCAAACACCTAGAAGAACCGGCTCTGAGTTGTTTAAGGCCCGTTCACATCAAGGACAATAACTGTGAAGTTAGAAAGTCTTAAAAATAGCGGCATCCACAACATAACTGTAAAAATAAAGGGACAAGGAACAAATGAATGATATGATTGTTAGCATGATTTTTTTTTAACACCGAAAGCCCGTTAAAAACCATTTGAATTTACAATTTGAAACAAACTGCAGTGTGCAAGAATAAACATTTTGTTTGAATTAATGTTTTATTCCCATTTCTGTGTAAGTCCTCTATTGGGATCGACCTAAAAAACTTTGACTAAACATAACTTCAACATATTACAAATGTTTAGTTAATGCAAATCATTGTTATATGAGTAACCAGTCATAAACAAAAAATAAGATCCGTATCTGATCATATAAAATCCATCAAGAAATTGTTTTATTTTATTGCGTTCTATCTGATGTGTGATATAACCTCTGGGCTTAAAGGAACAGTTCACCCAAAAATGAAAATTCTGTCATCATTTACTCGCCTTCTTCGAGTTGTTCCAAATCTAAATATAAGTATAAATGTCTTTGTTCTGATGAACACAGAGAAAGATATTTGGAAGAATGCTTGTCACCAAACATATCTCGACACGCATTGATGGGAGCATAGTAGGAAAAAATACAATGGTGCCCCAGAACTGTTTGCTGTCCTACATTCTTCAAAATATCTTCTTTTGTGTTCAACAGAACAAAAAAATGGTACAGTAATTTTTCCTACTATGGGAGTCAATGGGTGTCGAGATCTGTTTGGTTATAACTTAAGCATTCTTCCAAATACCTTTCTCTGTGTTCATCAGAACAAAGACATTTATACAGATTTGGAACAACTCGAAGGTGAGTAAACGATGACAGAATTTCCAGTTTTGGGTGAACTGTCCCTTTAAACAGTGTAACAAACAGACAAGTTGCTTTTCATTCTCATAGATGTTTTTTATTGACTTTATTTATGTGGAATGTATTTTTGGCCCTAAAAGTGTTCAGGCCTGCACATCTTATCTCTCATCTCTGTGTCATAAGCTGCTGCTCTAGGGATTTATGGATGTTTTTTTATACCTGACTGATGTTGGTCTCTTCTACAATCCGTCCTGAATGTCAGTGTCAAGTTTAGGTCAATTGGTTTTAACTGAAAATCTTGAAAAGTTGTACTCGCTTACAGAACCATCATGTTTATAATTAGAAACTAAGGTCTTTAAGTCTAGAAAATGCTTTGTGTTCAAGATAAATATCTGAATATTTCTGGTTTTCTGTGAATGCACTTTCTGTTTGAGAGGTCTCTTCAGAAATCCCCTAAACAAACACACTCACAGTTTTTCTGTTTTGTTTTTGATTGCATGTTTAGTTTTAGTTATTGTTTCACCTCTGTTAATTCTAGTTTAGCTTTTCAAAAAAAAAAGTTTTTTTTTGTCGTCTGTCTAGATTTAATGTTTTATTTCATTTAACAGATAAATGATGTTGTGGCCCTGCAAAATGATTAAAAACAAAAACATTTCAAGATCATTTCGCTTTCTAGCAACGCATACTGCTTTCAGTTTAGTAGTTGTTGTTTTTTTAGAAATTTTGTTTTAATTGAGTTTTTCTAGATTATGTTTTGAAGTTTTAGTTTCAGATGTCAGTCTTTAGCACTTATGTGTACTGATGATGAGCATTTCTGAGATTGTCTGGTGTGCGAGGAAATCTGACGGATGGGTTCAGTTGTGTCTGCAGTCTAATAAAGAGGAAAATCTGTGTTTGCGTAGATGAAAGCAGTTGTTTGGCACGTCCGCTAACATCATTGCTGAAGGCGAGAATGTTTCGTTTGTGTTGGACTAAATTGTAAATGGCCACATGTACGTGATCTGCTGATTTATGTCACTTATGAGAGGAAAAGAAATAATTGTGTTAATAGTGCATGGACGATTTGCATTGACTAAAAGAAATGATGAGAATGAAGAAAATAAAATCAGAGTTGTTTGTTTGCATGGATGATGTCTGGTTTACACAAGTCTTTGTGCTATTTACAGCCCTGTCGTTTCTATAGATGACGTTGAGGTGTTGTGTAGTTTATTGCCGTATCCGTGGTGATGATGTCACATGTCACACATTTCCCACATAAATCTTGTGTTGTTGTTACTAACTGGTCATAGCCAGTGCAAATAATCCAAATGTCAGCAGTGAGACGTGTGTTAAATAAATTCATGGAGAACATTACCGTCCTTCGGACCAGCCTGAGCTGAGATCAACAGATGAAACACGGATGAAACACAGCCTCTGCAGACACACTCCAGTGTTTTCATGAGACATCTCCGTTGGCTTTAGAATTGAATGAAATGTTTGTGTTATTATTGGCTGTGTAAAGAGGGAATGCCGGGACGGGCAGGCACACGCGTGTTAATGACACACACGCCTCAGGCGGTCCTGCACCTCACATTCCCGCTCTTACAGGAATTCACAACAGCTGGATCTTTTACAACAAATGTGTTCTTACGTGTGCTCTCTGCGGATGATTTCACATGTTCAAACTCCAGGTGACGCTCAGATATTTCTGCCTAGAACCATTAAGTGCTCATCCGCTCATTCTGTCCTGACTCCTGGACATGACATGACATTTCAGCCAATCGTCAAGCGAGCTGTGCATTGATAATCTCGTGACCTGAGGTTGAATTCTTTCTTCTGCGCTCCCCTTTCTCTTCCCGACGTGTCTCTCTTTACTAAACTACTATCCAATAAAAAACCTAAATGTGTAAACTGAAATAAAAAAAAAACAGTAGTCGTACTTGGCTGAACTTGGTTATCACGATCTTAAAGACATCTGTTGTTTTGTAGACGTATAGATCATGTCTGCGTACTGTATGGCTTTCTTAACAAGACATCACAGTCGGATTGAAATGGATTAACTGTTGGCTGTAATGAGGCAGCGTCTCTTCTTGTCTCATCACAGTCTGCTGAAATATTCAACATTGGCTCCAAATGTTCACTTCTCTAATGTCAAATGTGATGAGTAATAATAATGATGCCGTTTATTGAGCTTAAAAAGAGACTTACAGAAGGGTTTCAAGAGTTTAAAAGTGATCAAACAACTCTTTCCAAAGCTCAGCTCACTATAGATGTTGAAAGTGAGCCGCTGGTGTCTGACAGGTGTGGCAGTACTGAACAGAATAACAATGAATACTTCGTGAAAGCCAAAAGTTGCGTCCCAGATGACAAACTATACACTATAGTGCATGAAGTGTGTCCAGCTTTACATGTTCAGTTGCATGCGTGCATCATCCGGGCACACACTACAGTACAGCACTATTTACCGAATGGTGTAGAACTGTAATAAGTATGTGATTTGGGACGCACCTAAAGTCACGCAGGTGTCAGGTGACCTCATGGCCAGCGGGTACATTACTACACATGATCTTGAGACTCTATGGGATATATTCACAGTACCTCAGACAGCTTTACCTTGTGCGTGTGTGTTTCTGTCAAGCAGGTGCATAATGACATCATAACCAGGATGACATCATCATTCTCTTGCTACAGATGTCAGAGGTCACTGTACTGTATGAGGTCATGTGTTAAGCGATGCCAGTATCTCGACATCAGTGTTAAGACTCAACACACTGGCACATTTTTGTTCCTTTGTTTTAGTAGAAGGTCATTGTACGATGACACTTCAGTGCTGGTTAATAAATGTTATATACTGTAATTATGAATATTTTCATATATTCATGTATAGGGATGTAACGATATCAAAATCGCACGGGACGATAATATCTCAGCCTGCGGTACAATATTTATTTTACAATATTTACAATTATCGAACATTGCAATGATGTCATATCCTGTCGTTATCCTCGAATCATAACTGTTGCTTTGCGGTATAGAGGTATAGTATGAGATGGGTCAAACTCCCTTTTATGAAATAGAAACTGCACCAGCTGGACCTTGACAGAGGTCGTATCTATTATATTGTTTATATGTTAAAGTCCCGGAAGACCTATCATTTCATACAGTCGCGTGACCACGATAATATTGAGGCAATTTTGCTACTGCGATACGATAATATTGATAATACTGTTGCATCCCTATTAATGTTGATGTAAACCACTCTAGATTGATGAATGAATAGGGAACAGTCCCTGATTCTCTTTGGCACCAGCCAGTGAAACCAAACTCTACCTCCGGCCTTATCGCATTATACGAGACATGTCATGTCTGTCCTGCATTGAATTAGACAGCAGCAAATACATGTTGCCGGGACAGGGCGAGTGCGAGGGTCCCGGACCGCTGAGGGCACAGAGTGAAGATGAACGTCATTTCTGAAGCATGGGAACTGACTGTTTCTCTCACGTCTTCTCCTGAAAGCCCTCTGGCCTTCTCAAACGGTTGTTTATTCGACACACCTCTCTCACAGGTGTCTGGCAGGGAAGATCTGCTCTCAGTTCAGATGGAGAGCGGTGCCAGAAACACAGATGAAATACAGAAATCATGTGTTTATTCTGTTTCAGTTTCATTTCTCACTATCACTCATAATTATGTTGTGTATTATTTCATTCTGTGGTTTTATTTTTGTATTTTGATCATTGATAATGCACAAACTTGAATTTTTTCATCTCTAATCTGCATCAACATCTGTCAAAAATCGATTTACAGTGCATTCTATTCGTTTGGTCATCTATTCAGTCTGTTCAATCTACACAGATTTGTGGTGCAAACACATTTATTTTCATTCTGAGCTAAAGAAACACAAATGCCAGTAACCACCTATACAGTATATAAGGTATATACAGTACATGTTTATTTCTTATAATAGACTTTATGAGTATATACATAAAAAAACAGTTTTGACCAAATGATGTGAAATAGAGATACCGCGATACCTGGGCTCAGGGTATTTGCTGACCCAAGACCTGGATACCGCTATATACTACTAGCTTCAGACTGATGTCCGCATACTGAACACTTCTCCACAAGTTTAATGCTGGGTTCACACCAAACGCGAATTAAGCAATTTGCGCGAGTAAATTACAAAGTCAATGCAAAGACGCGAATAGATGCAAACTCGTGGCAGGCGATGCAAATTGCAGATGGTGCAAATTGGGCGGCATGATTGCCGCGAACACATCAATTTAGTCTTCCGCGCAAGTTGAAAAATTTCAACTCGAGCGAGAAACTTTTGTGAAACCTACTGTTTGATGGTCCGGATGCGTGAAGACTAGGGATGCACCGATACCATTTTTTAAAGACCGAGTACCGATATTTTTTTTCTGGTACTCGCCGATACCGATACCTATAACCGATGCCTGTATAATGTACAATAATGTTAATAAACCAGTATCTTACTGGTACATTTTCTTTTTTTTCTTTTGTTTTTAGGTCTACTTAAATTTAAGTACTATTTTTAGTCAAGTTCTATTTTTTATGATAAGTAGCACAATTTTACTAGCACATTTACTTCAGTTTACTAAAGTAAAGAATATACTCTGTGGTCAAATTATAAAAAATTCAAGGGGGGTGGTGTGGTAAAATGTGAGTGTATTATAACTTGTTCAAGTCAACCGGACTTTTATTTTGACGGGACGCCGCAAATGGTGTTTGTTTCTGTGTTCGTGTCCTCGTGCAGTGAAACGCTGGCGCAGAAAGCTCCACAAGCACAATGCGTTCAGTACACGCAACCGCACCACTCTTTCACACACGGTAACGCAAAACAAGCAGAATACATATTTAAACAGTATCTGGATATTTCGTTAACTGTTACGTTAGCTGTTCAGCGCTAATTTCTTGTTAGGAAATGCCTGGATTCCTCGATTCCGTCCGCGTTTTCCTCATTGCGGAAATCATAGAGCTCTATGTATGTCACGTGAGGTATCGGTCTTTGGTATCGGTGTGTCATTACGAGTACGAGTACGTGAGCTTGGTATCCGGCCGATACCGATACTGGTATCGGTGCATCCCTAAAGACACTCCCCGTCGCGTGATGTTTTTCGCGTCACTCACCTGAAAATAACGAACTTTTCCCACGTGTAATAAAGAGCGTGGAACGCGATTGTTCGCGTTTGGTGTGAACCCAGCATAATAAAATATAACAAACTTTATTTAGCTTGTATTTACTGTATTTTTGTGCTGCACCTGAGCCCCAGTGGTTTGTGCATGTGCACGCCTTTTTGTATTTTTTTGTTTTTGAGTGCTTCAACTAAAACATGAACACATACATCTGGCGAACTACAGTATTTTTATTATTTGAAATGTCAAACCAACATTTAAAGTTTGTCCTGACACAAAAAAATCCTATGATTGTCAAGCGTTCATCTGAGAATGTGTACTGAAGTCTTTCGGGTCGATTTTCAGTTTGCGCACACGTGTGGCATGTGAGGAATCTGATGATAGTACTGTACTGTAGTGATGATTGAGTGTTCAGTCCTGGAGGTGTGTGTCTCATATCCGCTGACATCACACAGGGGATTCATGTAAGGCTTTTCAAGAGTAGATTGAGCTTCATAATGCTGTCAAGTCTGTTTTATTTTCCTTTGTTTGCTCCATCAGTTAAATGCTTTTGTACGACACACCAAAGAAACTGTAACACCTGGAAAAATCAGTCCTGCATGGGGAAGAATGGAAAAAGCTTTTAGCAGAAGTGCTGCTTCACTTATTTTCAGCTTTATTTATTTGATTTGATTTGCTAGCTGAATTAAATGCGACACTGATCAGGGAACCGATGGATTTGTGTTGTTCAAGCAGTTTCATGTTCTTTCTCCTGTCAAAGGAACCATCGATGTGAGCGTTTCTGACCGTTTGTCCTTGATCATTGTCATATGCACATAATGTACGACGTTTGGTCAGTTTGTGTTTGTCTGAAGGTTTGGGGCAGATACGGCTCAGTTTTGTCTCCTCACGTTAGATGTGTTCCTGTGTGAAGGGCATTTATTAGTTTTAATGAACAGTTTTTGATTTCATTTTAGACATGCGTGGACAGACAACATGTCTATGGACATTTTGAATCAACTGTGTGACACGATGGTTACAAACTCTCTTTCATTGCCGTCGCTTCACTCTTAATTTGAGGGTCAATTATTGGCCAAAAAAGAGAAAATAAAAGCAAAATGCAATCCTAATGTTTTTAGTAGTTATTTTAAATTCTTTTGTCCATAGATATAACCGCTATTTGATCATCCATTGAAACAAACAGAGGCATATAACAGTATGTGTGATATGAGGATGATGGTGAGCTGATGTTTATGTCATGTCATTCATTGGCCAGCAGAGGACACTCTACAGAGGCTGTTTTTATTGTACAGTAGAGTAGAGTACAGTGTTTGATGTGATGGATGGGATCACAGGACGGGGCTGATGTGAGAGAGAATCAGTCCATTATTTGTTGTGCTGATGAATGGTCAATGGTGCTGCATTCATGAGAAGAGCATCATTGTACAGCGTTGTTCAATCTGTCAGGATTATACAGGTGTCATGACAACACAACAGTATTATATCACAGCAAGAGTCATTTTATATAATGTGATGCTACGTATCATCACTATAGGAATTTTTTGCTAGAATATCTAGAAACAAGCTAATATGTTGTGGTCTACAAACCTTACAATTGTAATAAAATGTTTTTAAATATTCCATTAGTCGTTCTTTTATTTTCATTTGGAAAGGAGGCTGTGAAATGTTTGTATCATGAACACTTTGTCCACCTGTTGATTTGAGAACCATTGAGTGTTTAATTCACAATGTATAGCTTCTGTTATGCTGTTACGGTAGAAGTCATTTAAAAGACATGAATGACTGTAAAACATTTCAGACAACATAAATCATAAATAAAGTGTATTTGCTTATGGCCATGATGATGAGTTCAGATGAGATGAGTGGGTGTGGTCAGATAAAATAGCTCGGTATGGTCCGATTAGGCAAAATGGTGTGATCAGATGAGACAAATGGGTGTGGCTAAATGAGAAGGGTGGGGTCAGATGAGACAAATGGGTGTGGTTAGATGAGAAGGGTGGGTGGGGTCAGATATGACAAATGGGTGTGGTCAGGCGAGACGGGTAGGTGTGGTCAGATGAGACAGGTGGGTGTGATTAGATGAGACGGGTGGGTGTGGTCAGATAAGTTGGCTCGGTAGGGTCAGGTGAGAGAAGAGGATGTGATCAGATGAGACGGGTGGGTGGGGTCAGATGAGAAAAGAGGGTGTGATCAGAATCAGATGAGACGAGTGGGTGTGGTCACGTGAGAAGGGTGGGAGGGGTCAGACGAGACAAGTGGGTGTGGTCACGTGAGACATGTAGGTGTGGTCAGATGAGACAGGTCGGTGTGATTACGTGAGACAGGTGGGTGTGGTCAGATAAGATGGCTCGGTAAGGTCAGGTGAGACAAGAGGATGTGATCAGATGAGACGGGTGGGCGGGGACAGATGAGACGGGTGGGTGGGGTCAGATGAGAAAAGAGGGTGTGATCAGAATCAGATGAGACGAGTGGGTGTGGTCACGTGAGAAGGGTGGGAGGGGTCAGACGAGACAAGTGGGTGTGGTCACGTGAGACATGTAGGTGTGGTCAGATGAGACAGGTCGGTGTGATTACGTGAGACAGGTGGGTGTGGTCAGATAAGATGGCTCGGTAAGGTCAGGTGAGACAAGAGGATGTGATCAGATGAGACGGGTGGGCGGGGACAGATGAGACGGGTGGGTGGGGTCAGATGAGAAAAGAGGGTGTGATCAGATGAGACGAGTGGGTGTGGTCACGTGAGACAGGTAGGTGTGGTCAGATGAGACGGGTCGGTGTGATTAGATGAGTCGGGTGGGTGTGATTAGATGAGACGGGTGGGTGTGGTCAGATAAGATGGCTCGGTAGGGTCAGGTGAGACAAGAGGATGTGATCAGATGAGACGGGTGGGCGGGGACAGATGAGATGGGTGGGTGGGGTCAGATGAGAAAAGAGGGTGTGATCAGAATCAGATGAGACGAGTGGGTGTGGTCACGTGAGAAGGGTGGGAGGGGTCAGACGAGACAAGTGGGTGTGGTCACGTGAGACATGTAGGTGTGGTCAGATGAGACAGGTCGGTGTGATTACGTGAGACAGGTGGGTGTGGTCAGATAAGATGGCTCGGTAAGGTCAGGTGAGACAAGAGGATGTGATCAGATGAGACGGGTGGGCGGGGACAGATGAGACGGGTGGGTGGGGTCAGATGAGAAAAGAGGGTGTGATCAGATGAGATGGGTGGGTGGGGTCAGATGAGAAGGGTGGGAGGGGTCAGATGAGAAAAGAGGGTGTGATCAGAATCAGATGAGATGGGTGGGTGGGGTCAGATGAGAAGGGTGGGAGGGGTCAGATGAGACGAGTGGGTGTGGTCACATGGGAAGGGTGGGAGGGGTCAGACGAGACGAGTGGGTGTGGTCACGTGAGACAGGTAGGTGTAGTCAGATGAGACGGGTGGGTGTGATTAGATGAGACGGGTTGGTGTGGTCAGATAAGATGGCTCGGTAGCGTCAGGTGAGACAAGAGGATGTGATCAGATGAGACGGGTGGGCGGGGACAGATGAGACGGGTGGGTGTGATTAGATAAGATGGGTGGGTGTGATCAGATCGCCATTTGCAGGTCATAATCAGACATTAATTCACTATTTTGTGCAGACTGTGTTCCTCCGGTATTATTTAATATGGGCTTCTCCATGGTAATTGCTTTGTTTTCACCCATTTTCCAGCACGTCACCCTCCGAGTATCTCTCACTCCTCCCACCCCTCTCTCTCTCTCTCTCTCTCTCTCTCTCTCTCTCTGTCTCGTGGAGCGCGTGTCTCCATCAGCTCTGTTTAGTCTGTGAGTGGAGCACCAGTGAAGCCGTGTGTTGGTCAGAGAGAGGTGGGCTGCTGGGTCAGAACCGGCCCCCAGATCTCTCAGCCAACTCCTATAAAAGCTCCTCTCATCTCTCCTCCCTCTCACGCTGACCCACGGAGACTGACACCAACCACCCAAACAGCTGAACTTCTGTTTGGATCCAGTTGTGTGAGTGTGTTGACGCTCAAGAACAAGAAGGAAAGCAGGTATTAGGGCGACTTAATGGACTTTTCTTCACTTCGGAACGCTCTCAGAATAGCTCTCTAGATGTTGGATTAAATCCCTGAAGGATCTTTGATACAAGATGAGCGAAGACGCCAAGGAGAAAGGCTCCAACAAGCAAGCTCAACGCAAGAAGAAAGGCAAGAAGGTAACGAGATGTGCTTTAACCCTCGCATCTTTTCAGCGAGACGGCCGAGGACTGTTGAAATGGTACTTTTGTGAAGTGTTTTTGTGGTGGTTTGTGTTAGAGGAGCTCTAGACGTCTCTTTTGTTTGAAGGCTGAGGAGGAGGGGTGTGTTCGGGGTCGCATGGCTTTGTTTTGAAGCTGTTCGGTGATGTGCTTGTTTAGAAGAGGGACTCTAGACACTGACTCTGGAACAGGTGCGTCGCTGGGTTTGGGCGTAGACTTTTCCAGAGAGCTTAGATGTATCATCCGTGCTGAACGAAGATCACATCTATTAAATCTATTAGCTGTACAAATCTCAAAGTGCCTTTTCCACATGATCTGACCCTTAAAGACAACATTTGTTGGTCTCCTGTACGATAGCTTTGCATGAAATCATTGATATATTTTTTAAGTTATTTTAAATCGCATCAAGCGCAGACAAAAGATTTATTATCATAATAGATCTGTGAGATAATAACTACTTATAATGGTTGAGCTGTGCAGACCGGTGTGTGTAATGCACACATATTCCAGCTCCGTTCTTTTGTTTTTCTCTCTTTCTCTCTCTCTCTCTCTCTCTCTCTCTCTCTCTCTCTCTCTCTGTTTTTTTCTATGTCTCTCGCTCTTGCTCTCCACCCACTCTATCTATTCTCTGCGCGAGCGGTATAATCTGGTTAATTGCGGTCGTGGTAATCCATTGGCAGGAGCGCTGGATGTGAGTCAGCGGCGGGTGACACGGGTTCACTCCACTGTTTGTTTCACATGATGTGGGAATTTGAGGAATCCCCTTTACTTGTGTGTAACAGATCCAATGCTTCACATTGTGATGAACAGACATGTGATCCTCTGTCCTGAATCACATGTATAAGTGAAACACGCGTGCACGTGTGCCTCGCTCTGACAGCACGGCCTCTCTCGGTCGCTCTGTGTCTCAACCTGTTGCTATGCACACTGGGTACCTGTAGCAACACAGGATTACAAAATGAAAAATAATAATGATCTGGCCTCGTTTATGCCATTGTTTTTCAACAAAATACCATCAATATAACTTTTAAAAATACGTATTTTCATTTTGAAAGGTTCATTTTCACGTTTAATGTGGATGATGCTTGGATGCAAAAAGCATATCAATGGTTGCTAGGGTTTTCTGTGTGTTAATCCTGAGGTCACAAAAGCATGACGTTCTATTAACCTCTCAACTGAAAACCATATCCATTCTTACAATCTAAATCTATTCTTGAACCATTTTAGTCAGACACACCACCACCACCATCATCATCATCATCATCATCATTCATCTCTGTAATGTGAACAGTGCAGGATTTCAAGTTAAAGGTTTCTTGAGCTTTGCTTTATAACATATAGCATTAATAACACTGACAGTGTCAAATGTTTCTAATAAAGCAAGCTGACCTGCTTACCCAGAATCCTCAGTGAATGGGGCCATTTAGGGATGAATTGGTCCTCAGAGTGATGACAGAGGACATGAAGCATTGCAGGATTTGTCTTTGTGTGGTGCTTGTTTTGTTGAAGCACAATAAGGATCATGTGGTTTTCTGGCTCCACCTGCCGCTGTCAATGAACATTTCTAACCACGAAGCACTTTCCTTTGAAGGAACAAAAGCCCGACAGAATCATTTTCCTGATCAGTAACTTGTCCTGCTTTCCAGCAAAGCTCAACATATTTGTCTTTATATTTGAGCATGTTGTGTTTCGAGCAAAATATTCTGTGGTGTAATGGAAAGAAAAGAAACTCAAGACACGTCTTTGTAATCAAATCTGATTCTGTTTCACAAGTAAACTTTTTCAGTTCGGAACGGACGACCAAATGTTCTGAGATTAAGAAACAACCGTTGAAGATGATTTGTTCTGGATGATAACGAGAGCGATGATGTGAGCGTGTGTCAGTGCTTTATACAGTAGCCGTGCAGACAAATGGAAGGAAATAATGTTGATTTCATGCAGTCGTCATGGCTGGCCGCCCCTCCCCTCATGTTGGTGTGGAAAAAATGGCCGTGTTGAACTGATCCACATCATAACATGAGACATGCGTCTGTCCGTTGTTGTTGACGCGCTCCAGGAGTTTGTTAAACAGGATGTTGGTGCACATTCGAAACAAAAGATTTCTTTTGGGACCATTTGAGAGCAAAGCCGTTACCGCCGTGTGTCATTTTCATTTCACTGCTGCCAAGCCAAGAAGAGACGGACAGTAAAAGATGGAGGGGGGTTCGGGGTCAGTGGATGTGAATGAGCATCTCAGCTCGATCGAGAGCGTCTGGGCACCAGGGAACCTGAATCATTGGCAGGTGTGTATGTGCGATGGTGTCGCCATGGCAACCTGCTGCAGAACAGAGGACGCTGCGCCCGGGAATCCCTGCTTCTGTCTCTTCTTCTCATATATTTATGATGCCTTTCTGTCAAATTAACTACCAGCTGTCATGCAGTCTAGACTGCCTGCAAAGATGCTTTCTAACCCTTACGAGACTTAACCACGGGTTTACTACGGTAACTGTTTCATTGGGGGTTTACAGCTTTAATTAGGTTTAGTGTAGAGAGACGGGAAATGATGGAGGCTGAGAGGTCAGAAAGACCACGTGCTGAGACTCTTGTCCTGATACGCTACTGCACAACAGGATGGCATTTGTCATAAACTGAGGTTATAGGTTAATTAATGTGCTAAACAATTAGTTATAAACGGTTCTAAGAATGTTCATGATGGGAGCTGTGTTGTGTAAGGCTGTCCTGGATCACGGAAAGTGTCTGAACGCAACTCATGTTACATATGTTGGCATCACACGTCATATCAGCAACGGAACAGCGGAACCGGCTAACAGCTGAGGCTCGTCCGGAACGCTCGACCCCGGGACCCCTCACACCCCAAACAAACACGATACCTCTAGACCAATGAGGCGAGCTGACAGATATGTTAGATGTCCTCCCGTGTCAGATCTACCAACAGCCTTGTCGATCCATACACTTTATTTTTAGAATATTTGTTGTACATTTTTGTGCCGTTATTGATAACAATTATTGATAACCCACCACCTGTTATTCTTCCAACACTCTTTTATCATACTATGAAGAAAAACAACAAAATAATTGTTGATCAATATTCGTCTTTCATTTAGAGCCACAACACAACCGACAGACACGTTCATTGAAGTAAACTTACTACGCTTGAATTTGCATTTGGTTTTCAACCAGTAAACTGATATCACGGGTGGAATATCATCATAATAAAGATCATTATGCCAAAAATATGTTACGATGCTACTGTCAACAAGCACATAAAGGGCGGTTTCCCGGACAGGGTTTAGGCCGAGTCTCAGACTAATTTACATCTTGATTAAAAACATTTCTTCAAATATACCAGTGCGATTGTTTTGTCTCAAGATGCACAACGTAATGTTTTTTTGTAAAGTATGTTTTTAAAAACGACTTGAATATCCTAATTTAACTAAGGTTTAGTCCTGGATTAAGCTAATCCCTTAATGCTGCTAAAACCACAATCTGTTGACCTCCTGTGAACCTCGACATGACCTCATGTTGACATACACAGTGTAGTTGAGAGCTAACTGGAGAATCACTGAGGAAGTGAAGTGAGGCTGAGATTGGAGAGACATGAGTGTTGACCTGTCACAGACACACCTTACAGTCCATCTCACAACAACACACAAACCCAGACAATCCCTCCGAAATAGGATTCATCTCTCCATTGTCTGTTGGTGCCTTACACAGAGTTTTTCTTTATTATTATTGAACGGCTTTAAAGAATTTCATATTTAGCCAAATCCAAACCAAACATGTGATGGCCAACGCATCATCCCAGAGGAGAATGTTGCTCAGATGTTGCTCCAGGAGATCTGATGAAGTTCTCATCGATCCAGTCTCAGACGTTTCTCCTAAGATCGCTGAAGGGAAATAAGAAGAGAATCAAATGTGTAATTGTGTGAACACATGAAGAGTCTGGAGGTGTAAGTGAATGTAGATTGTAGAGGTCAAATCATCTGGATGAGATGATGTTTGAGTTGACATTGAGATCTTCAGTCATATTGACTCTCGATTGCAGACGAGACCAATCTGAGCTCAGTTTGACACATTGATGACATCTCTGCTCACACATTTGTGTGATTTTTGCCTTTTTTTCTCAGGAGAAATTTTTCTTTTGTATTGCGTGTGCTTACAGAGAATGGTCTTTTTCGTCTTGTGATACAGAGAATGAATCATTTTTCAACACCTCAGAAAACACATTTGCTTCATGTTTGACATGTGTCTGTTTGCCAGAGCTTCTCTCAGACCTCACTATTTCTTATCTGATTGTTCAAACTGATGTTGTAAGTCTCTCTTGTAAAGATAACTTTAGGCCTTTTAAGACATTGAGTTTCTGTAAGAATAATATTGATCGTGTTGTATTTTAAAGGGGTCATATGGCGTGAACACGTGTTTTTCTGTGTCTCTGGTGTGTTATAAGTCGCCCATGCATGTATTAGACACGTAAAATTGCAGAAATGAAAGTGATTTCATTTCGCTAAAAGCGAATGCTCACCCAGACCTGCCTGAAACACCTCGTGTAGCCACACCCCCACAAATCTACATCAGTTGGTGGTCTGATTTGACTAAGACCGCCCAAATGTATACGCAAGTAAGGTGGGCGTACCTGTCAGTACAATTGAAGAGGAACCTGATGTTCCAAATATGGTCAGAGGCGTTACATTTCCCTCACACGCTTGCAGTATTCCACCAATCACTACGCACTGGTGAACTGGCCAATCACAGCACACCTCGCTTTTCAGAGCCATGAGCTTTCAGAGAGGCGGGGTAAAGAGGAGATACAAACATGCACGGTGTGTGGAAAATACAGC
This sequence comes from Triplophysa rosa, assembly GCF_024868665.1. Taxonomy (NCBI): domain Eukaryota; kingdom Metazoa; phylum Chordata; class Actinopteri; order Cypriniformes; family Nemacheilidae; genus Triplophysa; species Triplophysa rosa. The sequence continues at coordinate 23,135,122 of NC_079907.1, read as the reverse complement.
GTTTTTCAGCCTTAAATCGTGTTACACATTACATCACATCTAAAACATACCATAATATTCCTTTTAAACGTGTCATATGACCCCTTTAAGTTTGTGGCTCAAACTTTGTAGGCTTTGAGAATTAAGCTGTTTTTACGGAGCACACCTGATCTGGTGCCCTTTATTTCTATACCATGCCGTTTTCTGTAATTTTCCAGATTTTGATCCTGTGATTGTAGTTGGAATGGCGAGCGGCATGCCTCACAGAACTTGGCTTCAGGCGTTTCCGTTCCCAGATTCTGATGTCCATGGAATGTGATACCTTCATCTGGGTTCAGAGAGCAGTGAGCGCTGGAGTTTGAGAATGTTGGTGGACTCTGGCTTTCCCAGGCTTCTGAATATGCCGTTTTATAGCAGAGGTAACAGGAGACCTGTAGAAGACCACCTGAAACCTTAATAGAGGTCATTCTAGGGGTGGGTGTTCTAGTTTTGTTTCGTAATCGATCTTGAAGCTGTCCACATTCCACAATCTACTTATCATGTGAATCAGAGAGATGCAAAGCAAAAGTAAAAATCAGACCGACCGTATTAACATGCAAAACCTTGAACTACTTTTGAAGGCCTGTATGATTTCCAAGCACTTGAAAGTCTGTTGTTTTTAGTAGTTTATCTGAAGCTTGTTCTGAATTACATTTGAATAAATAGAGTAAAAGTGTGGTTACGAAATGCTTGGTGCAATATATTTGCTGCATGAGTTGTGGCCAGATTGTTCTTTTTGTCAAACCATATTGGCAAACAGTGTCGCTAATGCTGAATTTGGCCGAGGCTCATGGGAACAGAACGGGTCTGCGGTGTTTCTCTGGCCGGAGTGAAATCAGCAGGTTCAACATTCGTAACACATTTCTGCTTTAACAGCAGACTTCATTGCCAAGGGACACTGTTCCTTAAAGCCCCAGTGAAATCAAATGAAAGTTTTTTCCTTTTATTAAAAGTAAGTGAGCCTTAAGGACGTCAATAAACTGATGTGCTGTTGACGCGCTGACAAAAGTCCCATTTAGAAGATACAAGCATCCAAACTGACAGTCAAAAAAATCTAGAAATTCTATGACATCACACTTAACTTGATTGATTTCAGATTTCTTTTCAATAGACTTACACCACTGTGGCTGTCATGCTGTTAAGTGCAGCTTTGTCAGGCTGACTGTGTGCCGTGAACGAAACGCTATTGGTTGTTTTAAAAGGGGGCGGGGTTACTCGATATGTCTCGCGCTCTCTGCATTTGTCAGTTGAAATTACGTCAACACATCAAATAATGCTGCGCGTTGCAAGTGGGGCTTTAACGTCAAATCTACAAGAACTCATCAAGTTTAGACTGTGGTAGTTACTCAAACGTGTTTCAGATGTGCTATGTAATCAAATATTTGATGAAAGAAGCAAAGTATTTTACGGTAATAACTTTTTTAAAAGCGTGTACTAAACTTCTTGTGGTTGCTAAGGTGGTAATAAGTGCTTGCGGTGGTTGCTATGTCATTAATAGACAGTTGCTAGAGAAAGATGATGTCTGGATGTTTTGAGGGGTTGTTAGGGCTTTTCTAACTGGTTGGTCAACAGTTGGTAGGGTGTTCTGATCTCATGGGTTATTGGTTTATTCTCTAAAACTCTCAAAATGAGTAATAATCCCTCGTGCCCTACTTTAGCCTGTTAGTTCTAGTTTGGGCATTTCACATTTAGGTCTTCTGTGCTGCTGTAAATGTCAGAGGCTTCTGGGAACATAAGATCAGACACTGGCACATCTCTCTTCAGACAGTGTGTGTGTGTGTGTTCATGTTTGTATATCCCGGTGGGGACCTAAACCTGAATGCACACCAACACATGGGGACTCTTGTCACCGTGGGGACCAAAATTGAGGTCCTCATGGGCACAAAAGCTTATAAATTGTACAGAACAATATTTTTTTTAATCTAAAAATGCAAAAGTGTTCTATGATCTTTAGGTTTAGGGGTAGGGTTAGGGATAGGGGATAGAATATACAGTTTGTACAGTATAAAAAACATTACGCCATGGACTGTCCCCACGGAGATAATAAACCAGACATGTGTTTGTGTGTGTGTGTACTGGCCTAATGTCCCCACAAAGATAGTAATACCAGAAGATGTTGACCTTGTGGGGACATTTTTCGGGTCCCCATGAGGGAAAACAGCCCATAAATCCTACAGAATGATATTTATTGAAAATGTAAGAATGCAGAAAGGTTTGTGTGATTATTAGGTTTAGGTGTTGGGATAGAATATATCATAAGCCTGATATAAAATCACCACAGGTTTCTGAGAGGTTTTATTTATTTAACACAGATATGAACAGCAGTATGTTTACAGGCAACGTAAGTGTAAGTGTTCTCACGAGCATTGTGTCATTGCTGATTTCACGAACATACTGCCGTAAAATTCTGTTGTGTGAAATGATGTAAAATGTGTGAAATCAGACTGTTCTTGGATCAGCTTCAGTGGGGCACAAATGACGGCTGAACATTTTGAGCTGTGGACAACAACTCTAAACTTCACATAAGAACTATTGTATAAAGATGAGTGTCCACACCATCCTCATATTTATTCTAAGCCTTCCTGCTGCAGTTTCACATTTTAAATGTGTGAGTCCTTTCAAATCAAATGTCAATGTTTTATTGTTCATCAGCTGGGAAAAATGGCCGATAGTATTGTTCGTCTGTAACATTATTGTCATTGTTGTGGTGTGGAAGTTTAAAACTTTAAGAGAACCAGCGCTTCTTTTAGGTGGTCGCTGAAGATGGTTGAGTCCATGTCTTCATACTACGAATGTGCATCAAATCAAACTAATGCAGACTGACTAAGCATCAGTTCAGCTCCGTGTGCCTCATGTGCAGAATGAGACGCTGGCAGACAGCCATAGATCATCATGGAGAGTTCTGGTTTTGTCTCTTTGGTGATATCAGTTGTGTTTAAATGTGTGTGTGAATCCGTTTATAAAACCAGATAAGCAAAAGCAAAATGAAGATGATGTTAAGTTGAGGAAGAGAATCTCTGCTGACTCACAGAGACATGACTCTTCTGTTATTTACAGAACGCACGTCTAATATTATATAACAGTATACGGTAGCAACAACCAGTGTGTTTTCTCACTACAAGGTTTAGATGGATAGAAATGTAGGATGATGTTATAAATGTTTATCTGTTCATGTGCCGGCTGAGACGGGACGGTCCTGTGGTGGATTATTCCGGCCCATCATGTTACTGAGGTTTGCTGTCCCGACTCAACCCTCCAGCAGAGGAGCAGCGCATCAGTTCTGATGTTTCTGAGGAGTTCTGTACACCGACTTCAGGTGTTTCAGGGACTGTTCACGGATTATACTCACGGCTTTTAAGTGAGCCTTTTTAAAACGTCTGACCTTTTAACTTCATGAAGAAAGTAGTCCCGAAATCCATTTCACTTCGTTTTTTTGGTTGAAATGGCGTGATTTTTTTGTATAATCCAGAATAGTTAAAGAAAGAAAAAATCCACAAAAACATCCTCTGTTTTTGCTTGATATGCTTTCCCAGGCTAAGTTGATTTTTTTACCCAGCAAGTTTTTTTTAGACACCTAAAATCAGTTTTAATGCGTCCGTTTAACAGATAAATGTTACCGTAAGATCATCACACAACGTGGAGATGCGTTAAACTGCATTATTACACAAATCTCTCATGGTCCTGATCACCATGTCAGGGTTTATTTTGTGATAACAACCGTCTGGCTGTGCATTATTCCTCACTCCTGCTTTATTTGGGATTGATAACATGGGTTTTGAGGGTTAGTTTTTGGTATTGGCTGCAGTGTGTGGAGTGTCTGGGGGTGATAATGGTGCTTCTTTAGCGTCCCATTTCCCAGATCTGAGATCATGAAAGAGTCAGGACGGGGCCAGTGAGTGTTGGCTGCTAAATCATTTCAGACTCGACAGCTATTTCCTCTCCTGGCAGTGCCGAAGCCCTGACCCCTCACACACACGTCTGGTTTATTATCTCCGTGGGGACAGTCCATAGGCATAATGATGTTTATACCGTACAAACTGTATATTTTATCCCCTAAACCTAAAGATCATAAAAAACTTTTTGCATTTTTAGATTTTCTTCTGTACGATTCATAAGCTTTTTTGCCCGTTGGGACCCCAATTTTGGTCCCCACGGTGACACGAGTCCTCATGAGTTGGTGTGTATTCAGGTTTAGGTCCCCACCGGGATATAAAAACATGAACGCGCACACACACACTGTATGCTGTTTGTGTTGTTGGACATCATTAGATACATTGAAAAGAGCCAAAAGTGCTCACTGTTCAAACCACCCAAATATGTGTGCGTGTATGGTGTGAAATTTGGGTCGGACTCATCTGCACCCCACTTTCTCTCCTCCTCTTATCATCTCTCTCTTCTCACTGTAGCTGATGAACATCTGCCTCTCTCCTCCCTGAAGCGCTCACATGTTGCGTTGCCATGACAGCAGAGGTGTCATCATCAGTGTCATTTACATATTCATGAGAACGTGTGCTGTGTTGTAATACTAGTTCCAGTAACTGATGTTAGACACAAAACAACAGCAGCAATGTGAGATAAGACAACAAGAAATGGAAAATGTGTTGATTTTAAAATGACCTATACGGTAGGATTCTTCATAGTGTTTGGTTTCTACACAGGCTGTTGGTCTTGTGTGTGTATGTGTGTTCTTGCATTATTAAACTCACTTTTGCCTTTGAATGCTGCCGTTTTGCCAAAATTAAATGCTTAAATCAAAAATAATGTCTTAATCATAATATTTTGTAATTATAACATATAATGAATTGAGATATATTCAAAAATCATTTATCGAAAAGTTAAAAACACTTCAAGTAACAAAAAGCATATATACTGTATATAACTATGAGCTCATGCAAACATAGAAACCATTGTTTTGTAAACACGTTTAAAGATGAGCTCTAGTTATATTTATTATATGCATTTTGCCACTGTATGTACGTCACTGTGTGTACTTTACATTATCATGTCACTGTTTGCCTTCACAAACATCATTCATTACAGATAATAGCATTCACTTTCAGAAGCAGCCGTCATACTGTAGCAGTCAGTGGATGTTTAGCCTCAGGTCTCAGTACAGCAGTGATTATAAAGATGTTGTGTGTGCGTGTGTGCGTGTGTGTATGTGCGTGTGTGTGTGCGTGTGTGTGTGTGTGTGTGTGTGTGTGTGTGCTGTTCTATTTGTAGCCGCTGTGTGCTCATGTCAGTTGCCTAGGAGATGGTTGGCGGAGTCCCAGCAGGGTAGTGAATCTGACCTCGCCCATGGAGGAGAGATGCCGAGAGAAGCAGGCGTATCCGTCTAGTGTGTGTCTCTATGTGTGTGTGTGTGCGTGTTTGTGTGTGTCCTTCCTCCTCCCGGGTGTTCCCGGTCTGTGACACACACCCCTCTCTCCACGAGACACAGGTGTGTGGTGCCAGCGAGTGCACAGGCTTATGCCTCGACTTATCTCCGTGTTAAGTTGTTGATCTTCTTACATGACGAGTGTGTGTTCTCTCTCTCTCTCTATGTCTCTGTTTCTCTCTTTTTTTAATCCAGTAACTGAAGATTGTAGTACATTCATCTGCCGTGTGATACACACTGAAGTCTATAGTTTGTGCTACAGTATATCTATGAAATGATTATTCCTGTTGAGAATATGGATGGCACTTTTGGATGTTGACATTGGCATTGCATGATGTTCTCACAGCCATGGGAACTTTAGGCTTTTCTTTGTTCCAATTTCTGGAAAAGTCATGGAAATTAAACAAATTCCTAAAAAATGGAAATATCTATTTGATATTTGTGTGAAGTGATTTTCATCTAGAACTAATTAGTTTTCAAATATTTTGTAGGGTAGAAATAGCTCTTTATGAGAACTTCTGCTCTTTGTGGGTAACATCTTTTTTAAATGATGTACATCATTTAATTTAATTTAAAGTCGTTTAAATTTACTCAGTTTATTTAATTATCTACAGTGCTTTAAAGATATTGTTGGCTAGAAATTGCTCTTCATGGGTAAGATGATTTGGGTTTTTTTGTTGAAAAATATGCCATATGCAATAACCAAACGTAACAGGAAAAGTGAAATGCATGGCTGAAACTGTGTGGGGACCCTTTAAAACAAGCTATGACTGAAACAAGCATCCTGAGTGATCACACCTGTCTCTGTGACAGACAGCTCTAGACACATTTTTCACAGCAACACCTTAGCAACCACACGGCAATGCCCTGGCAACCACCCATAACAACCCTTCATCATTGCACTGTTCACTTAACACAAGCACAACATGTGCCTCTGAAAGTTATATCAAGATTTATTATGGCCTTTCTGTTTGGGAAGCACTTTAGTCATTCTTTTATAGTCATAAGTAAACACTTTTAATATAGATAATGTCATTTTCAGACCATTTCCAAAGGAAGAGTATTCAGAGCCGATCCTCCCTATACGCAGACTACGCAGGTTGCGCAGGGCCGAATCAAAAACACTATAATGTATACAAGACGCTATTTGTATAACTTGCGGGTTAATACTTAATTTATTGAATTACTTTGACCTACTTGGTCTCGTACATCGTGTGGTGCGCGGCAGGTGATGACATGCGCGTGATGTGGTGATGCATGTTTACATATGGCCATGGCTATAAAACAGAGCGAAGCAAAAGAACAAGGAGGCATGTGTTTTTCTACTATTTCAAAGTCTTATTTAGTTTTGCCAAATTGTGCAAGTACAGATTTACAAATTCAGTATTTATCCACTGGCATAAAGTTGGTTTGACGTTCGATAGTCTGAATTTAGGGACCGTCTCCAAAGTTACATAGACTACACGTTAATTTACACGTTTCTAACTTCAATAGCATTTACAGGGAATGACTTAGAGTCACGAAACATGTGAGTCACACCGCTGCAATCCACTGTATGTTTGCCCATCTAATATGTCATTTTTGTGTCATCACATTTAGAGATTTATTGATGTGTTTTCGTATGTTTAGCTTTCTTGAGTAAACTATATTGATCATGTTTTGTTTTTGTTAATCACTCATTTGGTTAGTAAAAACCAGTTTTATTAGTTAGTTTTATTTTTTTTGACAGCTAGATGGTTCCAGAGCCACGCGTTACTTTAGGTAAACAATTATTTACATTTTTATTTCTTGTAGTTTACAGTTATGTTGATCTATGACAAGGGTCCCCAGACGTCTAGGATGGGCTCTGAGAGTATTCACTCGTTTCAGAAAGGCAATAAGCTGACACATCAGAGTGTTTAATGCACAATATTGCTTCCGCGGACATTATGTTCTCAAACTGAATCAGGTATGACTGAGACGAGCTCTAGTTGATTTCTCCAGTAAGCATGAATACTGCGAAGGTTTAGAGTTTGTCAGGGTGGTGAGACAGCAGTAATTCGTTCATTTTTAATAAATGCAGTAGCTCACATCTGCACTTTTAGTTGGATGGCAATGTTTCATTTCATAACCCCTCTGAGTGAGGAAATAAGCACTTATTTCTGTCAAAGCAGCACAAAGATCCTTGGACTGAAGCCAGAAATCATAAGAGCAGATCTGCAGAGGTGTGTACTAATAATATTAGTGTCAGAACTGAGCGATTCACATTAGATCTGAAGAACTCTTGTAATGTGATTCTTCTGTCCACTGAAGGGGTATGGATCTATTATTCAACTCCACACTCTTCCACATCATGACATATAAATAAAGCACAAAGGCTTTTCAGTGAATAATGACATGAAGAAATAGTTGACCTTTCTTTCATCGTTGACTCATCATGTCACTCCAGACCTGTTTAACAGAAAACATCAGGAGATGATGTCCTGAATAAGGCTTGATTGGATTTATTACAGTGGCAGTGCATTACGACTCACTTTAAAGTAGTGTTGAATAAAACTGCACGTGTCTGCTGATCATTTTGATCAGTTTGGATGTTAGATGATCTGGTTAAACGCAGTTATTCAGGCAGCATGTGTATGTGTGAAGTATGTCTTTAAAACATGTCTTTATTACTCCGCAGTTTCAGGATATTTGGGCTGTGGTTCTGGTTTGTGGAGTGTGTGTTGATGGGACAGTGATGTACGCTGATGATGAGGTGTTTGAGACGCGAGGTGACAGCGGAAGAGAGTGAGGCTGACGTTAGCCGTTCCCTCACAACATCACACGCACGCGCTGCTCGTGTCTGGACCGGATAAGCCATCCGAATGATATGCCATACTATATGTGACATTGTGGCTTAAATGATCGCGAGCGCTTGATGAGGCCTAGCGTAGCCAGATCAGCAGATTAGCCGAGCACTGTCATTCATTTCGCTTTTTAGCAGATCTAGCTGTATGGAGTGTCAGCTCAGCACCGGCGAGCAGTTGACGTTTGGTTCTCTTTTAGCCAGCATCATAAATCTTTGCTTGGCAGGGAGGCCTGCACTCTTTACGTCGTCTTTGTTAGCGAGGGCATATATTACAGTATAGGCCTACTAGTTTGTTGGAAACCTGCCACAGTGTATCCTATTAGCAAAGTTGCTTTGGTTTGTGCTTTTACTACAGTACATGCGGTACATCACTTTCTTTTCTATCAATACAGGCTATAGGGCTTGAGGTGCAGTACTTGTGTTATAGGTTTGATCTATTTTACAGTAAGAAATCAGGGAATCTATGTGACTTTATTGACTTTTTTCTACATGAAAATATACTTATATAGAATAGTAAACTGTAGTAAAGTTTGAAATTCAATGCTTGTTTTTTCTTATTCAAAATCATTTGAAGTAATCTTGACCCTTTGGAAGTTTGTTCAGTAGATTCCCAAGTGAGACCTGGCCACCTGGTTGAGAAACACTGCCTTAAGTATGATCATCTGTACATAACTGCTACAAAAGTATTTTTCCTATTTTATTTTTCACCTGCCTGAACTCAAACGTCACCCAAACACTCATGATTGTGTGTGTGTTTTCACTGAAGCCCACACAGCTTTACTACAGTAACTGCTCAAGCACACAGATGTTAGAGAAACTGAACTCCTCCTGATTATTCTCTCAGCCGTCAGTCTGGATAATCGCTTCACATCTCCTCCGGCGTAATTCTGGACCGTCTGACTCCTCTTTGTCATGTGACAGATTGAGTTTCACAGAAAACAGGGTCATCTCTGTTAAGACACATTTGTGAAGGGCACGTTGCCATGACGGTACCTTAAAACTCTAGCCGTGTGAGTTCAGCCTGTATTTATTTGTCATTGGCACCTTCATTTGTGCTGATAAAGGAATGTCAGAAAGGACAAGGCCCGTCTGGAAAATGAAACATTCACAAATGTTGCAGACATGTGAAGTGACAGTGGTTATCTGAAGGGGATTTGCAGGGTCCCGCCGTCACCTGTGTGCTCAAAATAGAACCATTGCTTCTGGAAGTAAAGATCCTGTTTACATTCTCAATAAGAGATTGGTTTGAATGATAATGTGTAAACACTTCAATACAGACCATGAGCTCCCAGTTGATGAGGAAACTGTGCAGATTCAGCACAGATTTAGTACAGATTCTGTATTGATTAAGCGCAGACTCAGAACAGGTTAAGAAAATATTGAGGACAGGAGCACAGCAGACTCTGGACAAATGAAACAGATTCAGCAAAATTTCAGGACAGATTAAGCACGTTCAGTACTGACCACTTATTAGTTAATTATAATTGTTAAAATTAATAATAAAAGTATTCATTCAAGCAAATATGGTTGAGCTCACAGAATAGCACATACACAGGCTAAAATATGCAGAGTTTGCACACAAACACACACACACACACACACACACACACTGACAAACCAATTGGCCTAATGGGCCGGAGGTCTGTACAATATCCCTGCTGGCGGCCCATACAGAGTCTTCTTTGCCGTCCTTCGCCTTTGTCAAACATTGAAAACCCAGCGGATAACTGCAGTATGGAAGTGAATATTCCCTCATTACTCATATTAACAGCTTTGAAAGATGAATATCTGACATGGTCTTGAGAATGATTTGAAGTCTTTGTCTCTCGTGCTGTGAGAGGATGTTAGGGTCAGTTTATGAACACTTCACACTCGAAGCTTATAGATGCACACAGTGCTCGGGTTGAATCAAGTCTTGTGGGGGGTCCCCACCATAACACTTTTTTTTGGTGGAGTGGGGGGTTAGTTTTGCAATATACAATTTATACCAAATACACAATATATTTGATCATAATTTGCAAAACTATATACAATTTATTAAAAACAGGCTCACATAAAAGAACAGGCTTCTTTTACTGTATTTTGGATCAAATCAGTGCAGGCTTGGTGAACAGAAAGGACTTTTGAACAGCAGTGTACGTCCAACAGAATAATTCTAGGATTATTTACCAATGTAGTATTTACTGTTTCCCCTAAAAACAACTGGATGATTGACACTTTGTGATAATAATGTTTGTTCCAAAAGACTTGTTTAAATGCAAGAAACTAGTTTGTTAGATATTAAAAATATATATTGTGACAAGACCGGCTGTCAGTCTGTGTGTTAGTGTTGTGGGGATTTTTCAACGATTTCAGTGCAGTTTACAGTTACGTCCAGTAGGTGGCGGCAAGGGACTGTTATGAGTCAGTCAGCAGACTAGTCAACCATTTCAGTCCTAAAGTCTGCTTTCTTCAGGAACTAACTATGGCTATCAATATGTCAATCATAGCTACTGTATTTCAAGAGTGAATCCCGCATTAATATGCCGATGTAATTCCCGAAACTTTGCAGCGTGTATGTGGCTGTTGGTCTTATCAGCATGAAAAACAAGTTTTATATAATTCTGAATGGATTATATATAGCACAGAAACACTCCCTTTATAATGACTAAAAGCTGTCACTCATCTTCATCGAGATCTCTAGCACCCCAGAACCAGACCTAATAATAATTCACACAAGAAATACAAAAGCCCCGACATGGAGTTGATAACATAGTAGAAAGATATAAAGAGAGAGGAAATTACCCCTCAAAAAAGTAGAAGCTTCCTCTTCCCGACTGCGACTGCAGGTTTATTATTCTCCATTTTTTATCTGAAGTGAGCTTCACCGGAGCGACGCCAATCAAGCAGTCATGTCAACGATGTCCTGCGCTTAGCGGTCTTTAGACGTGGGGCGGGGCGTTTAAAATTTAAAGAGACATGACAACTAGCCCGTAAACAAACTTAATATTAATGATTGTAAATGCCATATCCATTGCACGAATTTAATCACATTTGTCATTATCATTTTTACTCAAATAAAAATATCTGTCTATTTTTTACTTCTTATGGGGGGTCCCGGATCCCCCCAGCCCCCCTTCAATTCGAGCACTGGATGCACAGAAGAAACCTCTCCTCACCCTTTGTTCTGCAGACAGCACATAAAGAAATAAGACCTCGTGAAGATAAGAATCTGCAGCTCCAGCGGTATTTGAACAAGATAAAGACATGTGACAGCTTGACACGCCTCGTTTAGTGTGCAGAAACTGACATTATACACAGGAGTGAGTAACCGGATCAAGACTTCTGTACTTAATATTTACCTTCCAAACTAAATAAATAAACCCTGATAGCACACATACATCTGGCTTACGTGTATTTGACGTCTGCATTTACATCTGCAAGACATCTACAATACATCGTTTGCTCATCTGCAATACGTCTCGGAGACGTCTGCTGTCAGACATCATATAGACATCTATAAGATGTCTGTAAGATGTTTATGATTTAGAATGGATGTAAAGCAGCTCTTTCTAAGATGTTTAGCAGATGTTTTTATGCAGCAGATCTCCAGATCTTTAGCAGACGTATCACAGACGTTCAGACGTCTCCGAGACGTATTGCAGATGAGCAAACTATGTATTACAGATGTAAATGCAGATGTAAATGCAGACGTCAAATAGACGTAAACCAGATGGATTGTGCTATCTGGGAAGAGTTTGTTTTACTCTCTCTGTAGCTATAGCTGGCGACCCCTCGAGAATGAGACGTCACTGAAGACAAACCTGTTATGATCCGACAATATCTGAATACAGGTTTCATTTCATGAAATTAGAGAGTAAATGACAGCCGGAATGTGTGTTTGTTTCTCACACAGATAGATCCGAGGGAGTGTATTTAAAGAGGGTGGGACAGATCGCTATCATGCTCAGTGTAACAACATCAAGACAAAGTGTGTTCTCGATTTCTAGTCTAACACGTTACACAGAATCTTTTATTGGCATGTGTAATGGTTCAACATGACCGTTTAAAGTTTCAACAAGGGCTAATGATAAACTTTGTCCTTTGTGTCTTTTATTTTGTAAATAGTAATGGATACTTTGTGATGATGTATTGGTTGACTCTGATACTGATCTGTGCTGTATGAATGAGCAGTATGCTTCAGTTGGTCTGACACAGAATGACCTGGAGTGTGTTGTGCTGACTGATGTTTCTGACTCAGATGTGACTGACTGTGGTCAAGGCAGATCATTTGATGTACGTTGACTTAATCCGTTCAGATTGAAGCAGCAGACGTTAATGGCTGTCAGATTTGGACATGAGCTCATTAATCTTTCCATTACTCTCTGAGATCTTGGAGAGAACAGAGCACATCAAAGCACACCAGACTTTTCAGCAGTACGGTGAACACAGACTAAAGTTCACTTTGCTCTTTATGGTACTTTCAGATTCTTTCTGTTGATTTCTGGTTTATACCCTCCAGAAATTTTGGGTCATTTGACTTTACAAACCTATTGATCTGAAGGCGTTTGTCTGTAATGAGTTTTTAAAATGTTCTTTTGATTAAATGTCAACAGCACATTTGTTTCAAAATGGTTTAGCATTTGAAGATGATTAAATGTGACGGATTTTTGTCACATTTTCCCCAAAATGACAATGTTGTTAATTCTATAGTTTTGATGATTTTGTTTTAAAATGTTGAGAAAAATATGACTCTAAACTTTTGACCGGTGGTGTATTTATTTTTTAAACATAAAATTGATGACATTATTTGCCGTTTGTCGTTTCAGTGCTGCCCTCTATTGGTTAAACGGGGCAAATGCATTGAGTCGTTTCTGGCTAAACTCAAATCGAAGGCAATCACAATTATTATTAAAATTGTTTAAAACAATTAACTCTAGTTGAAATTCTATAGTGAAATGTACATATTTAAACATCTTCACTTCACAGTTTATTTTTAATGTGAATGTGAGTCTGACCAGTTGATCTGTGCGCACTTTCTCCTCAAACCGACTGTTTATTCTGCACCACAACATGTGGGTAAGTCTCGTTAAACCAGTCTATAATATTTAGACATAAGAGCTCAACTGATGGTGTATTTAATATTGTGAGCCATGTAAGGATTTGTATTGCATGTTACATGAGCATTTAGCTTCATTTTTAACGTTCAGACCATATGCTGCCAAAATATCTTATGTAAACACAAAGGATTTCTGCAATGCTTTGTTGTTATTGTTTGATACGTTATGATGTATTTCTCAAGTTGTCCAAAAGAGGGAGCCAGAGATACAGATGAGGTCATGTCTTTGTCTCTTCCTCTCATTGGTCCTAGTCTGAAAACATGAAGATTCTAGAAAGTGTCCGGTGAGAAATGCTAATACTGTTTTGTAGGTCATCGTTCTAGTACAAAAGGTGTTCGTGTTCAACTAAAAAAAGGCGAGGAAAATACAGTATCATTACAGCGTCACCGTGTGACAATGTGTGCCATCCTCACTCAAACATGGATGGGCGGAGCTTATTGTGTTATGATGATGTCATTCTACTCTGTGTGTCTACAGCACATGCAGACAGAAACCACGACTGTTGAAGGGACATGATCGAAGGAAATGTGGACATCATTTATTTCCACAGAGACTCACTGTGGTTCATTTGTGCTTCCTGTGCTTTTTAATGCAAATACTATAGTTAAACTATGCTCACTATAGTAAAAATATTGTTCATTTTCATAAGGGCTTTTATTGAGACAAAACTTTTCTGAAAATTTGCACACAGGAATTGATCAGAGGAATTCAAGTATCCGATTCCAGTTCCTTTTGTTTCCGATCCGATTCCTAGCCTTTCGATTCCGATTCCGATTCCAAATTGGAATTGATTTTCGATTCCCAACCCTAAAAGATACCTGGAGCTGGAGTTTGTGAGTTTGTGTTGAGAGCAGAGATGCTCAGGACGTTGTGGATTCCTGCTGTATTTGATCACTCTGACCTACTTCTGTAAATGTGGAGTCAGCTGACGGCGGCTGGACTGAAACTCACTGCAGTCTTCACCAGTTCACCTGTAAATGTGTTACTGCAGCAACATTTACTACATCACTTCAACTCTTTCATTCTATATGAAACACAGAACACGAACCCACTTCAACCTGCTCCAACACACCTCTGGAATGTTCAAGCAGAATGTAAATCAATAAAGTCACCAGTATAGAAAAACAACATTTGTGTGTGTGTGTGTGTGTGTGTGTGTGTGTGTGTGTGTGTGTGTGTGTGTGTGTGTGTGTGTGTGTGTGTGTGTGTGTGTGTGTGTGTGTGTGTGTGTGTGTGTGTGTGTGTGTGTGTGTTCGTAAATGTTTGTCTGTTTGATTTGAATTGCTGCAGATGGTTTGGCTGATTCAGCAGTCTGTAATTCACAATAGCGGGAGTGTGTGTGTGTGTGGGGGGGGGATTTCCTTCTTTTCACTCTGTGTGCAGTCATGATGTTCCAACACTTTTGTATTTGCTTACAGAGTCTCATGGTCGATACTGAAGTATGAATTATTGAACGTGTGTATTGAGTGTAATACAGTGGTGCTGTGGGTTGAGAAATCTTCTGCATCAAGGAACAAAATTCTGTCATGATGCTGCGAGAAAACCTGCGAGATTTCTCTCTTCCATTGATCACAAAGCAGGTGTTTAGTCATTATTCCAATCAAATCTGCCATCCAGCATCATTCATGTCAAACCCGACGACATATTTTAAGAGCAGCAGAGAAGAATCTTTGACTTGTCTTTAGAGAAATCTGTTCTTTATACACAGCGATCTTGTGGCTTTGAGTTTTCAAGACATTGTGGTGTGGTTTTATGGTTTGGGCTATTTCAGGGCTTGACTGCTGCGGTCCCTATGAATTCTGATTGTAAAGAACATTGCCAGAATTCTCTTTTGAAAAAGGTCATACAAGTATTTTGAGTTTGTTTGTGACGCTTACCAAAGAGAATCCATGAGCAGAATCGTATGGGGTTTGTTTGATTTACTACAATCCATATGTATGTCTTCTGGACGGACACAAACATTGATTGAGAAAAATGCAAAAAAAAAATTGTAGACAGTGTTTTTTACAAACAAAGAACAAAAACAAACAAAAGTAACAAACTACTGTATATATAACATTATTGTTCCAATATCAGTTTGTTAATAGCAAGCACAAAATGGTCAGAAATGGTTTGTTTTTGGAGCGGTGTGTATGACTGGCAGCTTTGAAATGTTGCAGAAGTTCAACAGGGACAGAAGATAACATGTTGATTGGCTGTAAAGTGTAATAAATGAAATATTTTATATATCTATTTAAATATTTTTTTTGCTAATTTTATTGATTGGAAAACTTGTTTACTTTCCATTTTAAGGTAAAACACAACACTCAAATGCCATGAACACACAACGTGGTTTAATCATTTGTAAACGTAATGTCAAATATGTATGTATGTGGGGTGGTGCAACAATGTGTCATGCATTCTGACTTCTTTACACTGTTAAACGTGCTGTCTTCTCATGCTTAACATGGTCAACTTGTCAAAAAACCAGTTGGGCGATACACTCCCCCAGCGATCGTACAGGTTTCAGAAAGTTTTTTTCGAACATATAAAACTGTTTTGTAACAATCTTTCTTAGTCCCTTATTGGACAATTCTCCTGGAAAAGCACGCGGCACGCCCACGCGGCAGCACGGAGAGGAGGAGAAGGAGCATGCGCAGATGTCACTTTCACTTGTGTGCAGGAGAGAGAGAGAGAGAGCAGTTCAGGTGTTTGTTAGTTCAGTGCATTTGGGTGATGAATGTTATGTAAACGGTGGATATAACGCTGGATTTGGAGATGGTTTGAAACTGATATATGGAGCCGTCCCAGCGCTATAAGATGCCGGACATGAACCGCATGCGGTGAGTGAAACTGATGTCTGTGTTTTGTTGGCAATGGGTGCGCACGTGCTTTAGTTCAGTCTACCCCTCCCCCCCCCCCCGCACGCGCCGTATGCTTTCGGAAATAATCGTACAGCTGTATCTATCTTTAATAAATGTGATCAAACTAAATACTCTTTGAAAATATGAAGTATGCAGTACTACTCTATAGGTACTCAAGATTAATATGAGATTGGCAGAAACCGCGTGTGTTAGGGCCGTTTTAAAGGAAATATTTATACTTTCAAAATGATTTGCACTATTCGGGTTACCACTATCGAAGTGTGGATTATATATACACTGTGAGAGTTAATTTGACCTTTTTTAACACTGCCGATTTTGCTGTGCATGTGTTATTAGTTTTGAGCGGTTGTTATCTGGGAATATCAGAACTTGGAATGTAGGGATTGGTTAATGAGTTTAATAAGATTAGTAAGTAATTTACAAAAGCATTATAAAGCAGTTATAACTGCATAAATAAAAAAGGATTCTAATGAAATTCCTGCCAAATAGTGAGCCATTTTAACTCACATGTTGTATTGTACACAATGTATTTATTCATTATTTATTTGACTCGAAAGCAGATTCATTATTATCTTGATGTTGTCTGCAAAATAGGCTGTCAGATGGGAGACTGTAGGGTGTTATGATGGTTTTTCTTTTTATTGTACATTTTATGTCTTATGTCACTTTTCAAACCATGTTGCTGACCTGATCCGATTCCCAATGTCTTCCGGTGCGCTCCAGAATGCCTTCAGATGATGATGCTCATCCAAAGCTTATCTTGCTTACCAAGATAAATTCATCAAACTTTTGATCACTTTTCAACACAAAATGCACAAAGGTTGTTGTAAACTTGTTTGTTCATGATGTTTTATTAATGATTCAATTTCTTCCAATACTTAATCAAAACCAGAAAACAATTATTTATTGTAGAAAAACAGAATGCTGGCTCACAAGGCTACATCTCTGATGTGAGTCATATATTTAGAAGTATTGACCGCCCATGAAAGTGCACTTCAAAGAAAAGTGGACGCCTGTGAAGTATTCACGTTTATTAAGCATTTATAACACGTGAGTTAAAAATGTCTCACTGTTTGGCAGGTATTTCGTTAGAATCCCTTTTTATTTACGCAGTTATAACTGCTTTATAATGCATTTGTAAACGACTTATTCATTATTAATGAACACATTTACAAATGCTTTATAAAGGGAACCTTAATGTAAAGTGTTACCACTTTTCTCTGCCTCTATATTCTCATTAGACTAACAGAGTCTTTCTCTAAAACCTTTGTTAATATGTTTTAATTAGGGATTTAATGATTTGGTACACATTTGCATGAGATTTAATCTCTCTCTCTCTCTTTCTGTCGGTTGTAAATGTGAAAATCGTGACGTTTGCCCGGTAACAGACTGAAAATGTTGGTGCGGCAGAGATGAGAGTTAATGTGCTTTCACTGCTGCATTTCACATCTCTGTCCTGTTCTGTGTTCTTATCGGCCAATGACACGGCTCGTCCTCATTCAGCCAATGGCAAGCGTCCATCCCACCCTCTGTCATCTCATTAATATTCAGCGACTGCAGTCATGGGCTCAGGTGGTCACAGAACATGTGAACAGTACTGTACATAACACACACACACACAACGCGCGTGTGTATGAAACCACATTATGAACCGCAGCGAGGCTTCGACATCACCTCAAACGTGCGACATGAAATCTCCCAAAACATTCTTTCTAGGAAAATATCTAAAGATTATTAACGTGATAAATTTGCTTCAGAATGGAGACCGCAGGATACACAGAGAACGTATCTTGACTTTTGTGAAATCATTTTCTTTTGTGGCGCGCGTGACTGGAAGAGGAGAACTGATCAGAAGGACCTGCTCATACAGTCAAACCAATATCTGGGTCATGATGTGATAATATGTGCAAAGTTACACCAAACTGTCATTTTTTACTCATGATTTTAGGTTTCATCGGCATTAAAGGAACAATACAGTAACCAAACATGTATGTTTTCCCCGGCCGTGTTTGACTCTCTGTCTGTTTTTCACAGATTTTCAACCCCATTGGTTGTACATTAAATGCAAAATATGATGGGATTGGCTGCGTGGATGTTTTTCCGCACAAACATTTTGCCTTCTATGTGTAATTTAACGATTCGATAAGAAATACTGATCGATTTGAATAGCTCACATCATTTTGCTTGTATTATAACTTGTTTTAGGCGTGTGTAGTTGTACTCGTATGGAAACAAAAATAAAAAATACTGATGTTTAGTCATTTTAGTGACAAACACCACAGAGATCTTTTCCACATGAAGCTGTTTGCAGTATAAGAAGGTAATAATGACGGTTCAACACAGACGTCCCGTTCCCAGTCATCCGTGTGTGTGCGATGCGTGTGCGTGAACCCCCCCGTTCATCCCCTCCCACAGACACTTCCAGCTGGCGGTGAAGGAAACGAGCGCAAGATTCTCCATCCCTGCTGCCCTCCACCCTCTCCCTCTCTCTCTCTCTCTCTCTCTCTCTCTCTCTCTGTCCAGTTGGGATGGGTTCAGGTAGGACCAGAAGAGCCTGGAGAAAGGCAGCGAGGAAATTCTCTTCTTCTTGAGACGTCTGTCCATCCGCTCTCACACTGAGGCAGCTTCTGGGTTCTCGCGCTGCTCGCAGGAACACGAAGAGCCTCCAGAGGGTGTGTGAGAGACGCTCGCTGCCTTTGTGTTTTCTTCAGAGGGATAGAGCTCAGCACTGCCCGGAGATTCTTCACTTCATGAAAGGAAATCTCACACCAGCTCCGCGCCATGGCACAGGCCGCGTCCCATCTGAAGAAAAAGGCGGATTTAGAACTTGCAGCCGCCCAGGAGGAGAAAGACAAGAAGAAAAAGGTCAAAAAAAGGATCCGGGAGCCCAAGAAAAAGGTACCTGTGGGTCTGGAGGCTGGTGTTTTGTGGAGCTTTAGGGATGGGTGGGCTGTCTAGAAGAATCGGAGAGGTGGTGCACACACACACGCGCGTGTGGGAAAAAGTGGTTTTTTAAAGGAAATGAAAGGAGAGAGATGGAAGTGTGAGTTTTGTAGGCTGGATGTGTCCCGTGTGGATGGGAGAGGATTATTTATAGGACCAGCATGTGTCTGACAAAGATGAAACGCACCCAGAATGCAGAACACAGAACATTTTCTCAGGGGGCGCGTTTACAGATTTTTACCTCCGTGTTATTTGTCAGCGTTGGCTGGACGTGCAGAATTAAATAACGCTGTTAGCATATGAAAGTTGATGATTGAACTTTGCAGACGGCGCCGGGTTGAAAACGGCACGTCTTGTTGGAATCTGTTGGGCGTTGATGACGCTTGGGTTGGGAGATGCGTGCGTGTGTTTTTGTCTTCGGTCTGCGGTGGGATTCGTTCTCCATATTGATGCGTGACTGCCGTCATTTTTATCGTGCGTCCAGACGCCCGGGGGCTCACGAACGCTCTCCCGTGGGCTTTATAAAAGATTACCCCCGCCCCCGTCCCAGCTAGCCTCAATCCCATTACTAACCCACATCAACCCATCTCTCATTAGTCACAGCTCAGCATCTCTCCACACATCTACATGCGAGACTGCTTCTCTCACAGCCCGGTTTCAAACGGACCAACCCAAACCTATAAGTGTCCAGAATCCCGTGTGTGTTCTGTGGAACGTCACAGATAATACTGTTCTCTCTTCAGTTATGACTGCGAGTTTCATTCTGTTCACTCATTCTCTGACGTGCTCGGCGATTTCAGTTACATGCGAAGACGATGAATTTGGCGTTGTGGGCACCACTTGAACTCCAGAAGCACGCGCACGTCTATTGTGTGTTAATAAGCAGAAGTATGATGATGATTCTGACAGCTTGTTATATTACAAGATCGTGTGTCTTTTTATTTGAACACATCAGCTCCTCACAGGACATCATGTCATGTTTTTAACCTCTCTTCACCCTCTTCAAGGTCTAAAGCGTCGTTCGGCGGGGCGCGTGTCATTGATGTGTGTGTGACTACACACGAGGACTTCACGCATGTCGTTGACTCAGCAGAGCTGAATGACAAGGTCACATCAGAGAACCTTCAGCAGACCATAATGATCACACTTTCAATAGAACAGAACAATAACGACTGCTGCCGTGATGTGACAAGATTCTCGGAGAACCCACTGGGAGGTTTTGTGATGTCAGATGTGATCATTACAGTAAAAGGCGGAAATATCATATATATTTAATATAATGTATTATTTCATTGAACTTTTCATTTCACACTTAATAATGATGCTTCATATTTAAAGCTCAAACACATAACTTAATCTGCTGATAAAAATGGTTGTGTTTGAAACACAAACACGGACTGCAACATGATGCTGACGGTGAACATTCACTCAGGGCATCGATACTACAGAAGAAAGCAGAAAGCTCTCAGTTCAGCTGTGGTCATGAAGAGATTGTGTTGGGTTATTGATCGCGTGTGTACTGTGAGCCACTAAAACATCACTAGGCTTCATCCGTCTGATGGGTTGTGTATGGATCTGTGTCTAGAAAGAGCTCAAACGTGATCACATGATTCATTCTGTATGTTGAAGTCATTCTTCTAGAAATTGGCTGTGCACCACGATCTCAGGGTGTTACGGGTGGTTGCCAGCGCATCGCTATGTGGTTGCTAGGCTGTTCTGTGTAGTTGTTTTTTATATTCTACTGTATATTATCCTCTAGATTTGTGTCCTGTCCCTCCTTCAAAGTAAACAGTTTTTCTTTTCAACGTTCGTTGTGTTGTATTGTCACTAATGCACGTGTTGTACACGCCGTCCTCTGACCTGCTGCGGGATCTGACGTTACTGGACATGATGACGTGTCGGGATGCTTCTGGCAGTGTATGGGTTGTTTAGCTCAGGACAGAAGCACGAAGGAAAAATCCATATTTCAGTCTGCTACTTCTGGCTGTTGGCAGGGCTTTACTTTCACTGCTCGGCTTAAAGAAACCACAACAAACACTTAGATGATGTGACATTCTCATTTTATCATTGTGCATTTAAAGCCCATCCCTAAATAGAAAACGATTTGTTGTAGAAACATGTCTCCCTTCAGACACGCTGACGCATGACAGTAAATGATATATGTGTTTGTTTGTATGACAAACATTTCCATATTCTAGTAGTGTAGATTTATAAATCATGCCTGGCAGGCACATAGTCAACCATCATGTAATGAAACAATGATCCATGAGCATATTTTATGAAAGCTGTCTGGTTACTGGTGTACACTTCAGAATCAGATAATAAGATTTAGATTTACATTCACCCGCATCATGCCATTATGATCAGATTTAGTCAATATTGCGATTAAACTTCATGCAGGCCTAATCACAATATTTTGATCAAAATGCGATTAAGCTCATAGGAAGCATAATCGTTGTAAAATATGAGGAATTTGCTGATTTTAAGTGCACATTGTTTTTTTATCTTTAAAGTCCTTTAATGGTGGAACTTTTCCATGAGGATGAACTTAATCATTTCTGTCTTTTCCGTGCAACAACACTATTAAAACATCTCTAATTAAAATCAAACAAAAGATAATTTTCAAAAGACTAAAGCAGCAAATATTAACTGGACATAAATAAAAACGCAACTAAAACTAGATAAATTAAACCTATAAGCAATATTAAAAAAATAAGTAAATGATAGAATGAAAAAAGCACATAACAAAATAGCTCAAATTGAACAAAAATTCACATTGTGAAAAATATATATAAAAATTCAACAAAAATAACAATTCATTGCTTACAGTTTATAGCAATTACATTTTGTATAAACCTTGAAACTATTTAATTTTTATTAACTTTATACTAGTTCAGTGCTTTAATTTACGAAACGTCTGATTATTAGAATCCTCAGATTTTCAGTAGAAACAAAAATCTTTTGCTGTTAATTAATTTTAATGATGTGTCCCTCACACCCCTCACCTCTTCAACCCTCTTCATCTTTGTTAGCGTGGTTGTGCTGAGTGCAGTATTGTTGCCATGTGTTATTAAATGCAGGTTTAAAAGGGGGATGGGGTTAACCCCCCCACACACACACATGCTGCCACCAGCATCACCCCCTGTTTTTCAGCAAATACACTGAGCAGGTTCATTAATCCCCTGTCACTTATTAAACATGAGCGTCATTCACAGACTCCTCCTCTCTCTCTCTCTCTCTCTCTCTCTCTCTCTCTCTCTCTCTCTCTCTCTCTCTATTGTTTGAGGAGCGAGCAGTGGGGTCCCTCGGGACCTCCGCCCCTCTCTTCGCTTTGACCCGGGGCTGACGGGATACTTTGTCACCAAATACAGATTCTCATTCTCGTTCACCCTTCATTCATTCATTAATGTGATTAGAGTTGGGAAGGTCGTTTAAAGGGTGCTTTGATTTCTATGCACTCATGTTTTTCAGTTTCACATGAATTTCTCTTCCATACAAGTAACCAAAACATATCATAAAGTTAAAGTAATACACATTTCTTGTGTGCTATATTCATAGACTATATTCTCAAGTCACATGAAGCTATGTGAGAGGAACAGATTGACATTTTGGTAATGTAGATTTAAATATGGACGAATGGGATGATTACATTACATTTACGGAAACATAAATGCTCTTCAGTGACATCAGGCAACATTGTTTTTTTATCCTGTAACTGTAACGGGATGATTTTTTGTGAATTAATACTTGAATGCCTTTGCCCTCACACAACACCATCATAAGAAGATTTGTCTGCAATGCGTATGAAAGAATAGATGAGTGATTTATGCCATTAAATGAATAAAACAATAAACAAAATATTAATATAAATCAGCATGCATTTAGATATTATGCCATTTTACCAACTCACTGCCTTTTTAAGTTAATAAATGACCTGTGACACTGTAGGGCAGGGGTCGGCAGGTAAGTTTGGCATCGGGCCAAAAATACAAATTTGCTGCTAAATGGCGGGCCAGAACATAGTCAAAGGATAATTTAATAAATTAATTGATGAAAAATGCAACTACAATAATAGAGTGATGTTAACATTTAAGATAGCTAGATGGTGAGAGAAAATGGCACTATCAAAGAGTCTAAAGAGGAAAGTTGACAGTGAAAATATAGCATACAAAGAGGAATGGAAAGACAACTACGCATTCATCCTACCTAGTTTTGTGAATGCAAAGCCGGTGTGTCTCATCTGCAACGAAATTTTCACATGTTGGTGCTGATGTTGATGCCCCGCGGAGCGTTATAAGCAAACGTTTCAATGCTTCACTGTTAGTTTTTTCATACCCCATATTTCATGCGATCGACAGACTTTATTATGAATGCAAATTCTCTAAAGACGTGATTGTGACAGATTTAATTCAGAACCAGCTGCGGGCAAAATAATCGCTAATAATAGCTTGATCAATAAAACCAATATAAATTTATATCAATATAAAAACCACACAGAACTGTCTGTTGGTGATTGCAAAGCAAAACGACGGCATGGCTGTTTTAAAGGATATGAAGATGGAAAGATGTTTCTCGTAATGGTGAAGTAACAGCATCTACAACAGCAGGGGCTCACTGGGATGACGTGTTCACCTGGTGAACTTTGACCTCTTACTTTCAATGAGAGAGAGAGAGAGAGAGAGAGAGAGAGAGAGGGGGAGAGAG
>NC_079907.1:22940599-23109792 GCF_024868665.1 Triplophysa rosa | reverse complement strand
GAGAGAGAGAGAGAGAGAGAGAGAGAGAGAGAGAGAGCTGATGCAGCATTAAACAAAGGTAAATCAAGCACACACACACATCTGCTGAGATATCTCGTTCATTGTTCTTTGTAAAGTCATGAATGTTTGGTTTGAGAATCTCTGCCATAGCGCTCAGATCAAATGTGGCGTCCTGGACTTGAAAACATGAGCTGTATGTGGTGTGTATTTTTGGATGTTCACAGTTCCCTGCTGTAAAGCTTTGGACTCCTGCATGTGTTGTGATATAGACAGACATCTATTGCTCGTGTGTTTAGTGTAATTATTGGAGTTTTGGCTTCTGCTTATGACAGTATGCTGGCTGACTGGCGAGACCATTGCCAAAACACTAAAGCTTCATTTCCATACTGTACAGAAACCCCTCTGTCTGTCTGAAAGTGTTTGCACCCGTGTTCTGTGTGTATATAGAGTTTATATGAGCGCAGCTGTCACACCAGTGCTTGAGCCGTCACGTGTGTTACTGTGTCTGCCTGGTCATCACGTGTTTAACCTCTGCACAACTCACTTTTAATATAGGTTTACAAAAATATATCTTTGCTTTCGGCTTTCTTCAGCACTCAGTATATTTCTTGATATTTGTGTACTTGCTCAGAAATGGCTTTGAAAAAGTTATTCATATTGTTTAAACAGAGTAGCTATTAATTGTCATTTATCTGCACTGCACAGTTATAACCGTACATAATATTATTTTTGGCTAATGACCATAGAAGCAGAAAAGCAAATAAATCATCAAAAAATACAATAGTTTCTATGTTGTGTTGTTGTGTGTGTCTCTGACCAGTGATGTGTGAGAAATGGATGCTGTAGTTCAGGTGCTGAGGTGTCGGATGAACTCATCTGTGAAACACACACTCAGCTCTGTTCGTAAATTTGTTACATTTCTAATATTTACTACAGCATTAATATGTGAAACATTGAAGTTGTTGTTGAATTGTGCGATCGGTTGTGTGGAGTGATATGGATAAACTTTCATTCAGTAGTTAACACAGTAAGGCCGTGTTCACGCTTGACTTCTTTTATGAGCTGCTAGTGTTTTTTAAATGCCGGCGCCAGCGTCTTTTTCTGCAGCTCAGAGCGTCTTTTGAGCTTGAAAATGTTAAAATTTTCTGGAAAAAAAACACCCTACATCAAGCACCTTTTTCACAGCTAACCAATGACAGAGACCTGTCATTTCCATAACAACATGCAAGGAACGTGATTGGTCGAGAAGGCTCAAGCTCGAAAAAGTTAAATGGCGGCCGAAACGCCTGTTGCAGCATAGTTTTGTATAAATGTAAGTTTAATTTTCACTTTCAATAACTTCTGATTGTATTTCTAGAAATTAGTACAGTAGTTTTTAAATGTGTGATTGGTTATAGTAAAGACGCTCTCTGTTTATAATTCAAATAGACTTCCGTTACGCTGCCTATGAAGCCCGTCTCTCTAAGCTGCCTTCGTGCACTAATGCTATCTTTGAACATTGCCGGCTGCTATTTGTAACCACAACGCTGCGAGCGCCATTGTCAACTTTTCTTGTGAAAAAAGAAGTCAAGTGTGAACACGGCCTAAGCTGTGAAATGAATTTCAGTGATTGGTTTTGGATCAATGAGAGTAAAGCAGAGAACAGATGGCTGGACAGCTGATGTCCTCAATGAACCCCAACAGTCTGAGTATTTATCATGACGTGCATTTGAATAAATGAGTAAATCCCTCTGCTCACTTTGATTTGGGTTGATTTTCAGAAGGACACCAGTGGCAGTTCAGGTTTATTTCGATGGAGCTGACCTGAGCAGGGAAGAACTTCACTGCCATAATTCTACACAGAAAATCTCTTTAGCCAATAACAGCGTTGACCTGTCTCACAAAACACACATGTAACTGTGTTGCAGCACAAAACCCTGTGTAATTCATTCTCTGTGAATGTCCCGGGGTTGTTTTCAGCGTCTCTGTGTTTAGTGGTGGTTGTGAAGGGGACGCGGTGTTCTCACTAATAACTGATAAAACCTTCTTTCTAAACATTGACCACTGATGGTCTTTAATGGAGAAAAGAGTGAAAGAACATGGCACTTCTTGAAGACTGGCAAACAGAGAGAGAGAGAGAGAGAGAGAGAGAGAACGCTATTATCAGATCCCAGAGGATGTTTTATTACTTTTTCAAAGGTCGGTAATCTTTCTCAGCGTATCAACTACTGTTCCTTTATAAACAGATACAAATGATATATTTGTTTACATACAGTAAAACTGCTCCGGTTATTTAGTCTTTGATGTGAATCTGATGAATATATATTATATTTAAGTAATGAGGTCCTCAGATATAGATAAGTTAGCTCATGTGACAGATCACATCACCTAATGGCATGTGTGTGTTTGTGAGAGGACAAACTCCATTTCAGGGCTCACATCCCCTCTGCAATAAGAGATTGGTTGCTATGGCAACACTGCACTAGAGAGGAGCAGTAAATGTAGAGATCACTAACTTATAGGCCACCGCATTCATTCACGAGTTTTCTGAGCTCAGTGAGTAAAACAAAAGCATAAGCACATTCAGGGGCGCAGGTGGGATTTTCTAACTGGGGGGGACCAAGCTGTCAGCAAATGATTTCAACTCAGTTAGTTATTTTGTGTAATTTGGGCTAATGGTTTGCACTAAAAAGCCATTGGAGGATTCTTTTTTGAACAAAGGCCTACCTGATCAACAGTAGCAACGCATGATCAAACTCTTATTTGTCTTGTATGCCAATTACCCGCCAAAACTTCATGCCTTCTGCAAAATATGTTTTATTTAAACATAAATCAGTTAATTTTCCCTCAGTCAACTTATACAGTACATTGGGTTAGATGATAATGTTATGCCAGGACCCTAATTTAGCCTTGCAAGTCCAGATAAAACATTATTTCCTGACGATAAATAGTTCGATTTATCCAACCATTCTTTTTGTGTTAATTCGCTATTTGCCTCTGTCCACTATCCTAATTGCATAGTCATGTTCTCAAAGTTTTGCTGTGTTTGCTAAGTGCAAAAGACTAGCTATCCAAATAAATAACAAAACCAATCTGCCACATCTGGGAAAAATCAAAATAATTAAGGAGCGGCGGGCATGTCCGTCACTACTTAGGCTTATGTACATAGTGGAAACCCTGATTAATCCTCAGTTTTACCAATGTTTGTCGCCTTTGTAGGGACAGTGAGGGGGACGGATCGGGTCACTTTGAATCTGAGGGGGTCATGTCCCCCCGTCCATTGTGTCATCTGCTCGCCTGAGCACATTTGGGTGTTTGTATCTGCCATCAGCAGAGATACTGGTCTTCAATTTCTCAGCTATTGACCAATCAGAACAATTCCCTCTGAATCACTTTCTGCCATCTCACCAATGTTCGAAAGAGTGAGTGTTTGGCAACTCCCTGTTTCTGTAGATAAAAACACTTTCTCCTAAACAATCATCTACTGAAAAAAACAGCTTAAACCAGCATAAGCTGGCTGGGTTGTTTGGGCTGGAAGACCAGCAGTTGGTTAAGTTAACTTAAGCAGTTGGTAGTTGGTTAAGCTGGTGAAGCAGGCTGGTTTTATAGAGGTTTTGACCACTTTTCAAGCTGGTTTTGGCTGGTCAGGCTGGACCCCCCTGGTCTTAGCTGGTTCAAGATGAAAGTAGCAGATTTTTTTATTGATGCTTAAATCAAGACAAATAAACCAAAAGCCAAATAATACAGCAAATCAAATCAATACAACCATGTAGCAGCACACAACAAAAGTAAGATACAATGAAACTAAATAAAATTAAAAAAATGGAAGTCGCTGATTTAAGCTGGTCCACACAGCCTGGCAAAGCTGGTCCAAAAGCCAGCAAAAAAAGTGTCCAAGTGTCCTTTTTGCAGTAGGGTTTAACCACCATATTTTTCAAGTTTTTGCATTTTAAATCCTTTTAAGTCACATCATTAAGTTATTTTGTAATGGTGTAATACTGAAGGGTCCAATAGAAAACACTGAATTTAAAATCTATTTTAATTCTGGAAGTTAAGTCTGGAATGTTTCAGGTTTTTGAATATGTTAAGTTGATGCAAACTGAACAAATATTTTTCGTTTCATAATATTTCACTAGCATGTATTTTGAGGCTTTTTCAAAATCTACAATGAATTACAGTCAATGGCATTGATTAAATGAATGCGACGGGAAGGGCATGGGGTTAGGAGTGTGTGTGGTGGTTCTGGGGATCTGATGCTGGTGGTATAATGTTGCTGATGCGGGCAGAGACTGCTGCAACCCCCCAGAGCGAGCGAGCGAGCGAGAGAGAAACTAGTTCAGAGGCTGAGAGGTGCCGATTGTCAGAGCCCGGATCAGGGCAACACCGCAGCCGCTGATAATACCTGGGGAAATGCCCCCAAATCCCCCTTAAGCTGGTCTGCTGTGCTCCAGCATGGCTGAATGCCTCCTAACAGTAGCGGCTGACTGAGTTGTGCTGAATCTGGCCGCTCGTGCCGGGGTATTTGTGCTGCGGGAGGGGGCATGTAAAAAGAGCTGATAAGCAGGATGACAATGAGACTTGCGCAGGACGGACTTCAGTCTGAGAGGCCTGCTGTGCCGAGGGGCCGTTGCTATTTTGGACCAACAGATCATGATTACACTGAGTGAGGGGAGAGACCGCTAGTGCCTACAAATATGGTAAGTCAGAAATGGGCCATCCCGTCGCAGTATGCCGAGCAGGTCGTAGCAGAGACAGCTGGGAAGGGGAGCAGGCTAACAGCGCTAACGTCCCGCACTGGTACGGATGATAAAGGGGATCTGTCCGTCTGTGGGCCACTGAAGTGTAACACTGTTAAATCGAGACTGGGATTGTCTCAGCGTCCTGTAGTTGTAGTAGTGTTTGTCATGTAATGTGCTTTTGGAGTTTCCGAACCAAACTGTAGCTCATTGACTCCCGGGATCGACTGCAGATATGACCATGGAAGACGACGTTGATCAGGCATCAGTAAGTGTGTGTGTTTCTGGAGGTTGTTGGGGTTGTTGATGCTTGAGGTGGTTTAGATGAGAACAGAGTTTGTGTGGTGTGTACGGGGCATAGTTCTGCTGGAGTGCTGCATTGCTTGAGAGGGCTCCGGTTTCAGTCCAAGATGAAGGTGATGGAGCACGAGTCGCTTTTTACATGACCGATACAAGTGCACTAGCGATGTAAAGGTGCAGTTGTGTTGAAACTGAATTCTGTGTAAGTGAACTGGTGTGAGTGTAATTCGAGGTGTCGTGGGATGTTGGGAATCAAGTTGTGCCGTTAAAGCTGAATAACAGAGTTGTTGTTTAACCTCTTTGGGGTCTGTTATGTACAGTTTGGCCGACTGTTCATCTAAAAATGAAAGTCTTCTGTGACCTTCGTGTCCGCTGTTTTTTCAAGATTCTGAAGAATCTTCACATACAACAGCTGTTCATGGTTGTCAGAGGTGCTTGACCTACAAAAAGTCAAGTGTTATGTACAGTTTGTGTGCTTTATTTAAGGTTCTGGTGCCATTTCATAGCTCTGTGTGAAAAGTAGATTCAGATGTCATTCATTGACAATCTCAGCTCAAGTCAAATATTATGACATCAGGAAGAGTTATTGATTCTCACATTAAACCATCAAAATATTTTCGAGCTCGCTCAAAGCATTATTGTGCATTAGGAGATGTGCATTAAAAGTCATGTGAATTCAGATTGATTGGGACTGGAAACGTTAAGAAGTGTCCCAACCAACCGGAATTCACCCCTCTTAAGTGACCACAGAAGTACTTATGCTTTTAAGACGCTACTGGGGGTGAAGCTGACCTTCAGTCTTCATGTCCCGGTCAAAACGTACCCTCTGATTCATGGTTTTAATGTAAACTATTTTCACTATCAAGAGAGTCAAGCAGATGGGGTGATGTTTGTTGAGATGTGTGAGGGTGATGTTGTTCTATCATCATACAGTATGACAGGCTGCACTTGTCACACGCACACTATCTGTAGTGCACACTGAAGAGTGTGAGGAATGAGGGCAGATACATCACACACTCTCTTATCTGCTGTGTGTGTGTTTGCACTTTGCAGTCTGCATTCATTAGTGTGTCACATGTTTTATCTGTCATACGAGTCAAGATGTCATCTATGTCAGTCCAGGCTCACACTCTTCATCTGAACATCGACACACCGTTCAGAGTTTACACGTAAACGATTATGCCGTCGTTTTCAAAACTTGCACTTTGAGACCCGTTTTCAAAGGTTTGCGTTTTCAGTCCCCCAAAACGAAGGATCTTTCAGCATTTAAACCATCTGCAAATCCAGCATTATATCCACCGGCACTGAAATGCTGTGAGCAAACAAGCACAGCTGAACTTGCGTAACAAACGAAGCGCATTGAAGGGCGTGCTCTCGCTGGATGACAGGTGTGCGTGCTTGTCTGGGAGAATTGTCTAATAAGGGACGAAAAACCCTTGTTACGTAAGGGAATTTCATGTTCAATAAAAACTTTCCAAAATCTGTACAAACCCTGGCGGAGTGTATCGAGCACAGAAACACTACCACTTACGTCCAACAAATTTTTTGACAAGTTGACCTTGTTAAGGCAGCACGTTTAACATCGGCTATGTTTACATGCACCCTCATAATGCGATTTAATGGCAATTTTGGCAATATTGCAATTACACTTCACCTCATGTAAACGCAATATTTAGATCTAAATCATGCGATTAAGCTGATAATCGCAGTAAGCATTGTCGAAGTAAAGTATGTGGCGTATGCCGGTTTTAATTGCAATATGAAGGCATGTAAACACCTTAATCGCATTTATGCTGCTCTGACCAAGCTGCGCATGTGCTTCTGTCACGCACCTTAAGTGCAAATTCATGGTTAACATGACAGTCTGAAGTTTTACCGTCAACACAACTCGCTGTCAGCAGTCTCTGCTCCTGATCTTCACACAGAAACAACGCTATGACAGCGTACACCATTGTTGCGGAGGTATTTTCCATCACATTTCTATATCACGCCGCCGAATAACCATAAAATACATTCACATAACGCTGTTTTGCATTTGACAAGAATATACTAAAACAATAGCCAGTAACACACACCTACTGTATCTGGGATCATCGTTTGTGCTGTGTATTATAGCAAATAATCAGTTATTAAAACTTAGTCCTTACTCTGATCGCATTATTTGTGCGCATGTAAACTTAGTCATTGTAAAGAAGTCAGAATGCATGAAAGAGCTTGTTACCCCACCTTTAAAGTATACTTCAAACTTTTAGGCCAAGTAATATTGAAATAGTACACTTACAAGTATACTTGTACTATTGCGTACTACATTAAGTATACTTAATATAATTGAAGTTTACTTAAGTATTCCCAATAAAACGAACTTGATGTACAGTGAGGGAAATAAGATTTTGTAATTTTGCCTGCTTACAAAGAAATGAAGGGTCTATAATTTTTATGGTGGGTTTATTTTAACTGATAGAGACAGAATATAAAAAAACAAAATCAGGGGAAAAATGTTCTATAAAGGTTATAAATAAGTATTTGATCCCCGAGCAAAACATAACTTTGTACTTGGTGGAGAAACTCTTGTTGGCAAGCACAGAGGTCAGACATTTCTGATAGTTGGTCAGCAGGTTTGCACATGTGTCAGGATACATTTAGTCCACTCCTCTGTCAATCTTTAAGGGTTCTTGGCTGTCGCTCAGCAAATTGGAGTTTTGGCCTCCTTCACAGATGTTCTATAGGACTAGGGTCTAGAGCAGTGTTTCCCAACCCTGGTTGGGACTCATCAGTCAGGTGTTTTATATAGGGAGAGATCTAAAACATTCTGGAAGGTGTGCCCCGAGGACCAGGGTTGGGAAACACTGCTCTAGAGACTGGCTAGGACATTTAATGTGCTTCTCCTTAAGCCACTCTTTGCTTGTCTTGGCAATATGTTTTGGGTCTTTGTCATGTTAAAGGCACATCCATGACCCATCTTCAGTGATCTAGTTAAGGGGAGGAGGTTCTCGTCCAAGATTTTAGGGTACATGGTCCGTCCCTCAGCCCCTCGATGTGGTGACGTCATCCTGTACCCGTAGCAGAGATAAAAAGACCTAAACATAATGTTTCCAACACTGTGCTTCTCTGTAGGGATGTGTTCCTGGGCTCATAGTCAGCATTTCTCTCCCTCCAAACACACGAGTCCATTTTGGCCTCGCAGCACTTTCTCCAAACCTTTTCTGAATCATCTTGATGTTCATTGTCAAACTTCAGACGGGTCTTCTTGGGCAGGAGGACCTTGCGGGTGCTTCAGGATTTCAATCTATTGTGGCATACTAGCCTGTTACCAATGGTTTGCTTGCTAACTGTGGTCCCAACTGTCTTGAAATCATGAACAAGCTTCTTCCGTGTAGTTCTGGGCTGACCTTTAACCTTTCTCATCATCATCTTTACCCCATTGGGGAAATCTTGCAGGAGCTCCAGAACAAGAGCGTTTGATAGTTATTTAGTATTTCTTCTATTTCCAAACAATGGAACCAACAGTCGTCTCCTTCTCACCAA
The DNA here is from genome assembly GCF_024868665.1 of Triplophysa rosa. Taxonomy (NCBI): domain Eukaryota; kingdom Metazoa; phylum Chordata; class Actinopteri; order Cypriniformes; family Nemacheilidae; genus Triplophysa; species Triplophysa rosa. The sequence goes on along the minus strand of NC_079907.1, from coordinate 23,101,252 downwards.
GCTTCTGTCTGTAGCCTAGTCAAGGTTTGTGCAGGTCTTGTCCCTGACATCCTTTAAAACCTGTTTGGTCTGGACCACGAGAGGTTGAACTGGAAGATACAGATTCTGTTGGCAGGCATCTTTTATCTACATAACAAGCTGACTCAGGAGAACTTTCTTAAAGTGACAGGACTAATCTGTGGTCCATATGGGCACATAACCAATCTGTGGAGCCAGAATTCTTGCTGGTCGGTAGGGGATCAAATACTTATTTCACTGACTGAAATGCAAATCAATTTATAACCTTTATATGCATTTTTTCCCCTGATTTTTTTAAATATTCTGTCTCTATCAGTTAAAATAAACCTACCATAAAAATTATAGACCCTTCATTTCTTTGTAAGCAGGCAAACTTACAAAATCAGCAGAGGATCAAATACTTATTTCCCTCACTGTAAGCTTATGTCTCGTAAGGGAATGCAAGTCTCTGCTTTTCTAGTCTCTTATAAACTTCTGTATACTCTATACTATACTAGTTAATAATATCATGTCATATTTGCGTTATCATGAAACCGTACCAACTTATCGTTACTAACAGTGACTACTGAACAGCGTCAGCCAAAGTTAGCAACAGGATAACAGACGCATTATGAAATGTGTGTTTCGTTCATTTATGTCAGGAGTGCAAAATAAACAAGCAATGTAATTGATATGAGACATACATATTCATCCTCGTCTGCTCCCGTTTATTTGTGATCGCAGGGCTTTTAGTCCAAAATCTGAGACACAGATGAGATGCGTGTGTGTGTGTGTGTGTGTGTGTGTGTGTGTGTGTGTGTGTGTGCGCGCACTGCGCGTGTATGCGTGCGTGCGTGTGTGTGTGTGTGTGTGTGTGTGTGTGTACCGGTAAGCCTCGGGCTGGGTTTCTTCTAATGCTGGCTGCTGATCAGAAGCGTTCAAACTCACATCCATTAAGTGCTGTGCTGTGTGACGGGACATTGACTCACTCTTATAATCTGTCTGTTAACCAGCACTTCTGTGTCATCACGCCCGTGTCTTTCAGACATTACAATTTCACATTTTAATCTCATATAAATGTCTGGACCGTTTTCACAGGACACCTTGTGTTTGTAGCGTCACATCGATCACGTTTCACATTTTCTCCTGTTTTCCAAATCTATACGCGAGCCAGCGATGGCCGTACCTGTCAGGTTATTGAAAAATCATTTTGTATTGAGTTTCATCCATACGCCGCAAATGCTATATGACACCTGGAGGTAAAGCGAAGGCCATCGGCATGTTTGTGAAGGTTGTTTTGAGGGGTAAATCATTCTTGTGTCAAAGGAAAGACAAAAAGCAGAAGTGTGCTGATCCTTCCCAACACACCACGTGATCCTCTGTGACACACACGCCGAGAGAGAGAGAGAGAGAGAGAGAGAGAGAGAGAGAGAGAGAGAGAGAGAGAGAGAGAGAGAGAGAGAGAGAGAGAGAGAGATAAGGCGCTATGATCGAGATTGCGTGGCTGAGATCTGCCGTCAGGAGGGACTGTCTAAGAAAATATATCGATAGATCAGTAGGATTGGAAAGGTATTCTGGATAGAAGAACAGAACTGACAGGTGGAAGGCGAGGGGTGGTGGGTAGAATGGGCTAGCCAAGTTGACCGGTAGTATCTGGGATCGGTGGGGTTCGGAGGGAAGGAGTCTTGATATTTCGCGCGGAGCCGACGGAGACGTATGGATGGATTGGGAGGGTAGTGAGGATAGGGAGGTGAGGTTGGCGTACTGGAGCCGAGAATAAGATACAGATGGCGATTGAGGAGCTATGGGAGAGAGGGACTACGGAGAGGAAGACGAGAGAGTGAGGAGAGAAGAAGCGAAAAGAGAGGAGAGAGAGAGAGAGAGGAGAGGAGAGAGAAGAGAGATGAGAGAGAGAGAGCCAGAGAGAGAGAGAGAGAGAGAGCGAGAGAAGAGAGGAGAAGAGAGAGAGAGGAAGAGAACTCCCACACAACTTGCAGGGTTGAGCTCGGTGTGTATGAAAGACTTATGACATCTCTATCTCCATGATCTGCAGAGTAGCAGAGAGAGATGGAGAAGAGAGAGATGAAAGGGCATGCCGAAGAATCCGTACCGCGGAGGCGCAAACCATTGGAGGTGAATATATGACATACATCACTCAATTCCGTTTGTGCACCGTATTTCATGTGCACTCTGCTTTCAAAGGCTAGTTAGTGTTTTTATTAAAACATAGAGTGTGTATTTAATGTATTTCTTTCAAGATTCTTGAATCTGGATTCGAAATTTAAACCCAAAAAATGAAACAAAGATAAAAAATATTGGTTTTCTTGTTCCAAGAATAAGCAAATCTTGGCTGATTATATGAACAGAGTTTTTCTCCAATATCCAATGTTTAAACTCATTTGTGTATTCACTATATTCAAAATATTTTGGCTTGAATATAATGCACTGTAACTGACCAGACCAGCATACTAGTTTTGATTGTATATCAGCAAATGACAAGTATGATATATTTTCGCAAGTGTGATATTTGAGAATGATTTTGCATTAGTAATGTAAACACTGACCGTGTACATACATGTAGGAGTGAAAGACAGTGTGTGATGTGTGTTGTGTCGTGTGTGTGTGTGCGTGTGTGTGCTGTGTTTGTCGTGTGTCGTGTGCTGTGGGGTTGTCTGTGTGTGTGTGTGCATGTCGTGTGTGTGTGTGGCGCATGTCTGTGTGGTGTGCGTCACCAAGTCAGAGGGGTAAAACCTGCCTAAAGTGACTAGAGCCCTTTGACTAGTATGGTTTTTGTCCTATTGTTCTACCACTCTCTCTCTCTCTCTCTCTCTCTCTCTCTCTCTCTCTCTCTCTCTTCTCTCTCTCTCTCTCTCTCTCTCCTCTCTCTCTCTCTCTCTCTCTCTCTCTCTCTCTCTCTCTCTCTCTCTCTCTCTCTCTCTCTCTCTCTCTCTCTCTCTCTCTCTCTCTCTCTCTCTCTCTCCTCTCTCTCTCTCTCTTCTCTCTCTCTCTCTCTCTCTCTCTCTCTCTGTCTCTTCTCTCTCTCTCTCTCTCTCTCGTCTCTCTCTCGTCTCTCTCTCGTCTCTCTCTCTCTGTCTCTCTCTCTCCTCTCTCTCTCTCTGTCTCTCTCTCTCTCTCTCTCTCTCTCTCTCTCTCTCTCTCTCTCTCTCTCTCTCTCTCTCTCTCTCTCTCTCTCTCTCTCTCTCTCTCTCTCTCTCTCTCTCTCTCTCTCTCTCTCTCTCACTGTATGAATATCTGAATGATATTCTGCTGCCCATGATATGAGGTTCTGATATGTGCGGTTGCTAGGGTGTTTCTGTGCGGTTGCTAAGGTGTTTTGAGTGGGTCTTTATCCGGCTGGAGATATCATAGGTTTATTGTCAATCAGGATGTTCTGACTGTTGTTTTTCTCTCTTGCAGACTGACAGCAATGCCAGTTACCTCAGAGCGGCCCGAGCTGGAAATCTAGAAAAAACCCTCGATTACATAAAGTCTGGTGTGGACCTCAACGTCTGCAACCAGGTGAGACCATCGTCCTTTACATGTACAGACAAGATCATTATTGTGTGTTTGATCCTTTTAGCAGCCATTGTGTTTGATCAGCAAACCTTTGGAAATATATATATTTTTTGTATTATTATTTGATATTTTTATTGTTACTTTATTTCTTTTTATTTTATTTTATTAGATGAACGTTTATTCTGTCTAAAGGTACGATGTGAATGATACAAAAAATGTATGATTAATAAAAAAGGGGCGGGGCGGGCGGGTGGGCACTCGGGTTCGTGAACTATAGTCTCTCACTGAAAGGTGACCTCTTTTACCCCGACAAAGGGTTATACATAAATGTACATCTCTTTTGCTTTTTCCTTGTTTGAGGGGGATTCCCTGGGGTTACAGTTGTTTGGACTAAAATGAATGAAGGTCACTTTCACTTTCACAAACACTTTCTCATTTTGCACTTTGGAGAAAATCTGAATAATTAGGTGTCAGGAATCAAGATGAACATTTATTCTGTCTAATTCATAGCAAATACTGTAAATATAGTTTACAGACATAGTAAATAAACCGAAATGTGTATTGTTTTCTGTGATGCAGAATGGCTTGAATGCTCTTCATTTAGCATCTAAAGAAGGTCACGTGGAGGTCGTGACCGAGCTGATCAAACTCGGTGCCACTGTGGACGCCTCAACAAAGGTGAGAAGAAGATTTCACGGCATCGAAACCCTGCTGAAATATATACATGAATAAAACGTATTACACGTATGTTCAAGCATGAGCGACAGGATGGGCTAGTTGCACAAGATGGCGCCGGTGAGCTTTCGGGACGCCAGGGTCGACAGACTAATTTCCGGTGGTATAACACTGTGCAGTTGTTTTGGCTTAACGAAGAGCTCAGCAATGTAAAGAGGATCTGTCATATCGCTGATATATTACTTAATATATATGTATTTCTGGCCAAAATTCCTCCTTTTCCCACAGTGTTATATGACCAGAAATTAGTCTGTCGACCCTGGCGTCCCGAAAGCTCACCGGCGCCATCTTGTGCAACTAGCAAACTGCCGAGTGATATTTCTTCCATTTTCGATGTCTGTCGGACCGAAGTCGACCTCATCTGTGGTGTTTTTGTCTGGTTTCAGAAAGGAAACACAGCTCTGCACATAGCATCCCTCGCTGGACAGAAAGACGTTGTAAAAGAACTGGTGAAGAATGGATCGAATATCAACACCCAGTCTCAGGTACAGTCCACACACGAGAACACATACTACAGTACACACTACACAAGTACACATGGACATGAATTCACTGAAGAATCCCCCTCACATGAGTCTCTGTGGATTATTATTCACACAGCTATAAATAAATAAATGTTTGATCAAGTGTTTTTTCCACGTTACATTGGGTTACATAGAAACAGTGTTGGGAAGGTTACTTTGGAAATGTAATAGGTTACAGATTACAAGTTGCTCTAGTTAAAATGTAATGAGTTGTGTAACTATTTAATTACTTTATGAAAGTAAAGTAACATTTGAATACTTTTTTGATTACTTTTCTAAATTTAGTGAGAACTATCTGAGAACTGTTTATAATTTTCTAATATTTAAACCAAGCGGGGTTAACCTTACAGTAGTACTCAACACTGATTAGTATCAGACTTTTAAACATCCTTCATCACTTCAATTAAGATTATAATAAAGGATAAACTAATATAGAGTGATTTGTCCACTAGGTGGCTCTTTAGGTTAACATTCATCATGGGAAATGATATGAAACGTGTAAAAAAAGTCTCAAAAAACTACCTGTCTATGCATTTAAAAAGAGGCAGAGCCTACAGAAAAGCTTTGCTTTGTTATAGATTAGGGCTGAGTAGAGAGACTGTTTGAATACACCTTAGAAACTGTACTGAAAACTCAATTCATTTGAAACAACAGAAAATGTGCAAGTTATTTTGTATAAAAAAAGTATATCTTTTATTTTTATAGCGTTGTACATTAAAGGAAAATAAAACAGCTTGTGTTAATACGTTCTTGTGATGAATCGTTCGTTCTTGCTGTGAACGGATTTAAAACGATCCAGCGCTGTCTCAAGTAATATGACGTTTCCTGAACTCATTCGCGGTTAGTTTCGTCTTAAACATTTCAAATATCAAATTGTTCGTCTTCAGGATCAATAAACCGTCATAGCAAACAGCGAATTTGTTATGAATGGAGATGAACATCGTTAAATGAACTGCTGGACATGATGCGTTTACATTAGCGTTATGTAGCAGGCGGGATTAGTCACTGGCTTTCTAATCCTACATTATTTAATGATGATGGCGCATTTTGGTGGATTTCTCCACATAGCATCTAATTGGATATTCCGTCATTTTTTATCATAGAGAAACGAAAGATTCCCGTTTTATGGCTCACCAGGCGGGCGGGAACTCTCAGACTGCTCGTAGCTTTCAGCAGCAGTGTGGACTCGACTGATATGATTGGCAGACTAATTTAAACGAGAACTAATACTAAACGGCCTTGGCAGGAGGAATACAGAGAATATTCAGATGTAAACGCCCTTTGTAATCATTAACATTTTCGTAAGTAACTGTAATTTAATTACATATTTTCACAGTAACTGTAACGAATTACAGTTACTTTTATTTTGTAATTAAATTACGTAACGCCGTTACACGTAACTAGTTACTCCCCAACACTGCATGGAAAGTAGCATTTATAAGGTAAGTTCAGTGAGACCTCACTCTGAGTTTGTCCTCAGATGTCTTGTAATGATTTTATAAGTGATGTGCTAAATGTAATCCACTTATTTCTTCATTTTGAGAAGAGCTGTGTGTAGTTAGAATGTGTGTTTCTGCCTTGTCGTTGAAACTACCATTAGAGAGTACAAAATGAAACACGCGTGCAGAGAGAGAGAAGCTTATCTCAAGAGTTTATATCACAAGTGCAGCTAAAAATAGAGAAGTTGTTGCACACTTTTAGTCCGTTATATCAGATATCTGTTTCATGAGTTGTGAGTTTTATCTCTGTTAAAAAACAAGCAAACGTTAAGGATCACATTTCTATGCAAATGAGACGACATCTAACGTGGAGAAGTTATCATTATTAAACACAACACAAGTTAATAGAAAGACAAACATTGACAAACACCAAACTCACACCAAACAACTAGTCAGAATTCTGTTTTAATAAAAAAAAGTTTAATTTTGATATTTGATGTTCTACGTTCTGTGTCGAAAATTTGAAAGGCAGTGAATTATTACATCCAGAAATGTGCTCAAATCTGTTATGATACTGCTGACAGGACGTTTGAAGATCAGCGACGAGAAAATCCTCACAGTCAGATCTCATGATTGAATGAATGTGTGTGATAATGCGAGAGAACCCGATTGAGACCCACACTCTATGTTGATACGTGTGCTGTTGCTGTTTCTTCAGAATGGCTTCACACCGCTCTACATGGCTGCACAGGAGAATCATCTGGACGTTGTTAAATTCCTCCTGGACAACGGATCGAGTCAGAGCATCGCCACAGAGGTGACCACAACCCTCCGTCCATCGATCTCTGGGATAAAGAAGCTATAATCATATAAGATCCCATTCTTGTGGCTCAGGTGTTTGTAATATTCAGCGGTTGTTGTGCTGTGTGTTTGTAGGATGGTTTTACTCCTCTGGCCGTAGCTCTTCAGCAGGGTCACGATCAGGTGGTGTCTCTGCTGCTGGAGAATGACACGAAGGGTAAGGTGCGCTTACCCGCTCTGCACATCGCCGCCCGAAAGGACGACACCAAAGCGGCTGCGCTGCTCCTGCAGAACGACCACAACGCAGACGTGGAATCCAAGGTACCGCCGTCAGCGCACGTTTGTAACCTTTACATTTGTTCCTGTTCACAACTCGATGGTGCAGGTGAAATGTGATGACTCAGTGGTGCATGATGGGAAATGCTTACTGAATGTCTTCATAAATTTACGTTGCGATCATATTCATCCAACCCGTGTACGCACACCGAAGGTCACGGGTCAGTCTTACGGTTACACTGTAGAGCAGATGCACCATCCTGTCGAGCTGTGGCCGTGTTGTGTGACACGTGCTTTCTGACAAAGCTTTGTGCTTCCATTGTGACTTTGTGAACACTAATCTGATCATTCTCTCTCCTGCTCTGACGATCTCTCTAGATGATGGTGAATAGAACGACAGAGGTATACACAAACAAACTCTGCACACCGCTGCTGCCCCGCCCATCGCTTTCTTGTCTCAGTAGATCGACGCTTCTGTCACTAACGGGCAGCAGAACACTAGCATGACGCAGAAAGACTGGGCTTTAACCGGTGGAGGTCTGCAGCTGAGAGAGTTCACAGCCAATAACACTAGAGTTCACGCAAAGATGTTTTTAGCTTGAATATGAAATGATTTGGCCAATGTTTTATTCTACATGGAGTGGGTCACCGCATGGAGGTGTACAAGAACTGTTAAATCCATGTAGGGTGAGACGTGTGTGCGTTTGTGTGGATCTCCTCAGCTGCAGAATGCTCATCTCTGTCTCATGCATGACTTAAGCCCCCCCGTCCCCCCGAGCCCCCTGTCCCTCCCGTCCACCCCGTCCCTCCAGCAGGTGCCAGAAGAAGCAGCTACTGACTTTTGTCTGTTCTCATTTGATCTCTACTCTCTTTATGGCTCTCATCTTCTCATCTCGTCTCATCTTCACGTTTTGTTTTTTCTCTAGGCTCTCATCTTCTCATCTCCGCCCGTCACCACATTAGGGGCGCCCATTTTCTCCTTTCTTCACTCCCCTTCTCATCTTTTCTCCTCTTACCTCTTCTTCTTTCCTCTCTTTCTCCTCTCCTGTCATCTCTTTTTTCTCTTCTTGTGTCGTCTTTTCTCCTCTTTATCTTTCTTCTCATGTGGGGGTGTGTCAATATACCAATATTCACAACAAATGTGATGTTAAAAACACATTTAATATTATTGAGCATAATTTATTGATCAAATAAAAGACAAACCACAAGATGTAAATAATTTGACTGATAGCGAGAGTGCTCCGCAGAACACAAGAAGATATTTTGAAGAAAGTTGTGAACTGGACCCCATTCACACTTGCACTGGTTTTGTGTCCGCACAATAGAAGTCCAGTAGGGGTCCAGTACTTTCTTCAAAATATCTTCTTTTGTGTTCTGCGGAACATAATGGTTTGAAATGAGGGCGAGTAAATGATGACAGAATTCTCATTTTTGGGTGAACTATCACTAAAAAGAAAAAAGATCACATATTTTTATTGTGATGATGTCATCATTGCGGATTCTTTTGGTCATGATAATCGTGTAGTAAAAACCTGATATCGTGACAGCCCTAGTCTACTCTCTTCTCTTGTCTATTCATCAGTCCTGACATCTCTCATTTTCTCGTCTCATCGTGTCTTTCTCTTTCACAGTCAGCATGGCTGCCAGATTCGCTCCAGCTGTCCTGTAACTTGTTCACAGCTCACATTTGCACTGCATGACGTCTATACGGAATAACCAGTGAGAGTCATTCAGTAACACTCCAGTAAACTTCACACGCTCTGATCTTTACTTACAGATAACACCAGAATCTCAGATTCACAGTAAAGATGTGGGTAGAGTATATACTGTATACTGTACACATCATTGAAAACGGCGTAATACTGCAAATCTCCTCACATCTGTGATGTTGTGAATCTAACAGCACATGCAGTGTATTGTGTGCATGTTATGGGTTCATCTTCACTGAAGTGTTCTGTCAGTCTTCACCTTTGGCTGAGGGTTGGCGTCTATCGAGGCTTGATCCATCTTTCCCTCTCATAGCACCACAACATAAAGTCAAGTGATAAATTGTCAGGATTGAGTTTGTGTGGTGCGGAGGGATCAGGTGAAGGGTGTGTGACGCCTCATTACTGACCTGATGTCATCTGCTCATATGTGGAGGATGAGGTCAGGTCAGGTGATCAGAGGTCAAGACTGTGACATGTTGACCCCTGTGCTCTCTCTCTCTCTCTCTCTCTCTCTCTCTCTCAAGAGTGGCTTCACCCCTCTACACATAGCAGCTCATTATGGCAACATCAATGTAGCGACGCTGCTCCTGAACCGCGGGGCGGCGGTGGACTTCAAGGCGCGGGTAAGATACTCCAGCTGTAGTGTTCAGTGATATGAAGAGTTCAGAATGACAGCAGTAGAGTTAAGGCCATTGCACATTGAGTCCAAAATGTCCGCACATTAAAAAATAAATACAACCTCACGTTGTGTCAATCACATTTACACACCACCTCCCATATTTTCGTCCGTCATAAAAAAAATTGGGAAAAAAAACCGAAATACTTTTTTCTGACTGTGTGTGCAAAGACCTTTAGAGTGAGTCATTCTGACGATATTCATCTTATACCGTATGTTTAGATCACAAACTGAAATAAGAAGAATGTGCTCTAGGTTTAGTTACAAAGTAATATAAATTTGGGGAGGGTACCAACGTCTCTCGTCACTCAGCAGGTGTTTGTTTTTCCATGGTGCTCTTTCCTACCTGACGAAATAAAGTTGTCCTAAACTAATATTTTCTCTTAAATCGTTCATTTTCCTCAACAGTAGAACTGCACTGTAGTTCCTTGTCCACAGTTTTGCATTCCACCCTGTTAGTATGCCTGTTTCACACATACATACAAAAGCACATCACATTACAAATAAATAAATCACATTGTAAAATGTGTAATCACAACTGTAAAACTGTGCCCTTACATTTCCACTCTGTTCCACAGGGTGAAATATTGTGTAACAGAGGAGAATGCAGTGTTGCTTAAACTCTCCGAAAGTGAAAGCACATAGAGAGAGAGAGAGAGAGAGAGAGGGCGTGTGTTCATGTGAACATGTGATTCTCTTCAGCTGTTAGTGTCCCTCCATTAGATCGCACACACGCATACACACGCACAGACATGTTGGGTTTCCATGTTTTATGGGGACATTCATAGACACAATGGTGTTTATACTGTACAAACTGTATCTCATATTCCCTCCCCCTAACCCTAACAATCACACACAACTGTCTGCTCTTTTACATTTTCACAAAAGTTCATTCTGTATGATTTATAAGCTTGTTTCCTCATGGGGACCAAAAAAATGTCCCCACAAGGACAGGATTTTGGATATAGCCATCTTTGTGGGGACATTTTGTCCCCATACCGTAGGGTTTACCCTTCCCACACACACACCCTGTAACCCTGCTCCTCCTTGACTCTCACTCGAGTGAAATGTGAATCCACAGATGTGACTTCTAAATGTGTGACTTCATGTTGTGGAATACACTGCACCAGAAGTCTTCCACCTAGCATTCGTTATTGTACACAGATGTGATATCTCTTCACTTGATGATTCAGTACACGCGTGTCATATTCAAATCTCAGCCTTCTGTGTAATTACAATTCAGTGCGAGGTTTCCTAAACGCTCCCCCATCTTACATTGTTTGACAAAGCGATGGCCCCGCCCCGCCCTCATTACGCACCGTTTGATTGGCTGACATGCGCGTGCTACTTCCAGGTTTCCGTCACAGAAACAGGTGTGTTAGGTGTGATGTCTGTTCACACCTGCTCAGTGATGTCTGTCAGATTCTAGCAAAATACCACGATGACAGTTAATGACAATTTATGTGAGCTTGTCCAGATCATAGCTTACTTGGCTTGTTGTGTTTAGTTCACCACCAGATGCTAAAACTCGACTGTAAGTCATTCATCTTAAGGGGTCCCATTATTTGATTTTGTGAGCTGTCACTAGAGGGCGCTGTGGGCTGGAGTTACAGTACGTCTGTGTCATGGCAGCTCTGGGCAAATGTGTGACATCATTAGAATCTCATAGGTGGTGGAAATGTATCATTCTACCAACACCTGAGATCAATATATTAAACAATAACAATCAAATCTTGGCGGTGACTTTAGAAACTATTTTTGTCATCACTGTTTGAATGTTGTGCGTGTTTTGTAAGAATTTATTAGGTTCTACCTGCAGTTACGAGGCCATGATCTTCCTGCTTTTCTTTGAAATATTTATTAGTCAAATAGAACTTGACCTAGATCACAGACAGCGTCATCCAGGACAGTTCATAACCCATACAGTGTTTGCTCATTTTGAGATGATCTGTATAATTAGTCATTGAGTTGATAATTGTGTTCTTTCCAGTTACGTCTGAGTGACTAAAAGGTGTTTCTATAATAAGAATATACTGCACACCCTCTCTGGCCATGTACTTATACTGTGAAAATCATTTCCTTTGTTCTTACAAAGAAAGGAAAGATCATTTCACGTGTCAACGGCATACTTTGATGGTTCATTTGTGTTTTGTTTGTTTTTGTTTTAGAATGACATCACACCTCTTCATGTGGCATCAAAACGAGGAAACGCCAACATGGTCAGACTGCTGCTGGAGAGAGGAGCTCACATCGATGCCAGAACTAAAGTCAGTCCAACCGCATGAACTCGATCTGTATTTATCTCCTCAGAGGACGTGAGCACATGTTTCCTCACTGCTTCTATTGCACAAGACTTTTACCGGTTATCATTTATAACTTTATTGCATCACGTTTCACAACACACGCATTCGGTTGTTGTTCATTTTAGGACCCTCGGTTAGTTGTTTTCTTTATAATGAACAGGGAATTTAGTAACTGAGGGATACGTGAGGTTTAATTCGAATAAATGCTAACAGCCGCAGGCCTCATGTGTCTGGCACAAGAGTATTAAAGAGAAATCACATGCAGATGTTTCATGCATCTTTTCTCTCATGTCATGTTGATGCGTGTCGGTGATTTATCAGTGTGTGTCTGTTGTCCACCTGCAGGACGGACTGACGCCTCTGCACTGCGGAGCCAGGAGCGGTCATGAACAAGTGGTGGAGATGCTGCTGGATCGAGGCGCGCCCATCCTCTCCAAAACAAAGGTACAGCCACACCAAACCTGTTCTACATTTAAGAGGACAATTCACCGTTGTCTGTTGTTTTTGCCCCAAATTCTCTGTGATCTTTTTTGTCTGCACATATAGAGCAGATGAAGGTGTTTGAGTGTCCGTGTCTAAAGACATCTTACTCTATAATCGTACTGTATGTGAGGATAATAAAGGTTTGGAGGAAAGTGAGAGAGAGTGTCAGAGGTCTGTTGAACTGGACACAGATGTTGATGACGTCCATTCCCTCGCTGAACACTTTCCTGGAATCAGAAAGCCAAACAAGAGAATGTTCCCGTCCGGTTAATGTCACAATGGAGCACATTGTTTAAGTTTAGATAGTGACTTTGTTACATTTTAAAAGAGTTTAAAAGTTCATCTCAAAATGATTTTTTACTCACCCACGGGTGTTGCTCCCACGCTTTCATTTTTGCAGTTTAATACATGCATTGGCAACTTAACACACCAAAGACACCGAAAAACACGTATTCGCACCACATGACCCCTTTAAGACCTCCCGGCGTCTTTGGAAAACAAATAGAGATATTTAGGTGACATCCGAGAGATTTCCAGGCGTCATGGTTATAGTTGTTGTCAAGGTCCAGAAAAGTACTAAAGACATGGTTAAATTAGTCCATCCGCTCATAGCGGCTCAATTGAATTTTTTTGAAGCGACTTTAATGGATATATTCTCCTCTGGCTATGGTGCGCGTTCACGAGAGCACTTCCACGCATCTGTTGTAGATCTGATCAATCTGTGATGGCCGAGTAAAAAGGAAGAAGTGAACGTTGTTCCGAAGGGAAGGTTTCAGCATGATTGTGTATGTGTGTGTGTTTGGACAGAACGGTCTCTCGCCACTGCACATGGCAACACAGGGAGATCATCTGAACTGTGTTCAGCTCTTGCTCCATCACGAGGTGCCCGTGGACGACGTCACCAACGACTATCTGACCGCCCTGCATGTTGCTGCCCACTGTGGACACTACAAAGTTGCCAAGGTCCTTGTGGATAAGAAGGCCAACCCCAACGCCAAAGCACTGGTGAGTGTACTGTTATCTGACACACGAGAGTCTACTCCACCCAGAGCTTTACGGTCAATTAAACGATACAATCAAAAAATAAACTCATTTACAATATTAAATACAGTCAAACTGAATCAAACTTCAAGATTCAAGATTTGATTTGTCACATACACAGTTTATTATACAGAGAATATACAACCAGAAGTGATATGTAGGCCAGGTCAGCTCCAAAGATTATTATGAAAAATACAGCACAAAAGGAAAATATAAATAATATAAAGTTAAAGGTATATACATAATTCGTATTCAATAATAATGCTACTAGAGTTGAACCATGATAACAACAGATGAACTGTGGTTTTGCTTCAGGAAGAATAGTTTTACCATGGTATTTGTAGTAAAACACTTCTACCATAATAAAACCATACAGTGATGTCATTAAAGCAGGATGTAAAACACTGAAAGCGCAGTGAGAAATAACTACGGCTATATGCAGAGACAGTCCTGTCAAACAAACACAAAACTGAAATCCAAGCCTCATCGTTCCATAAAATCTGAAATGAATGAAGGGGTGATCAAATTGCTGTTAAAGACCAAACCGACAAGAATGTTGATTCGATTTGGAAAAGAACGTGACAAACGGTTGAATCCAAAACAATCCCAGAGTTCTTTTAGTTTCCTCCATTGATGGAAGCTGTTCTGTTGACTTGAAGTACTGTAGGAGTTATAACACGAAACACATTTTGTTTCTGCGCAGCGTCATGCCGATCTGTACAAAAACCTTTCTTGGCCAAGAGCGCATTGCATACGGTCATGCTCTGAAGTAATGCTTACAGGACGGGTGTGTCGCTGCACTTTATGAGGAAAAAAACGGAAGAAGGAAAGTGTAGAAACTTGCCAAGCATTGAGCAGCAAGAGCCACGTGTGTTGGAACAAAGCTTTGTGAAGTCGTCCGGTTAGGGCGAAAAGCAACTGGATTCTCTTGAGCTGGAAACCAAAAACTCAAGAAGTCTTTCTTCTGTTGTGTAGAATGGTTTCACTCCGCTTCACATCGCCTGCAAGAAGAACAGAATCAAAGTGATGGAGCTTCTGTTGAAACACGGAGCGTCCATTCAGGCTGTGACTGAGGTGAGACACAAATGAAAAACATTTACTCCATCACTATTTTGATCCACATATGAAGAGTTTGGTTCCAAAATGAGATAAAATCATGTTTTTTGTTGTGCCTTCCAATTCATATCAATCAAACTGCAGTTGGTTTGTTTTCATTTAAGCCATAAAAACGCAAAAAAAAAAATACAGCTAACTACCACAACAAAAATGTGATGACAATAAAAAACACGATTTTTGAAAAATGTTAAAAACTGAGTAATCTCATTTTGGAACCAAACTCTTCAAATATACTGGTATACTTTAGTATTTACTCTAGTAAACTGTAGTACAATTCTTAGAAACTATAATGTATTTGAATTTTAGTGTATTCAATATCGAAGTAGATTACTGTAGTATACATTAACAAAGTGCACTAATTACAATAATACACCACAGTATACTACGATTAACAAACAAACTACAATTTACTACAGTAAATACTAGAGTATCCTGCAGTGTTGACTGTTACTGATCAGTTCACCGTTGTTCATACTGCAGAATACCGTAGGACACAGCAGAGGCGGCCTTTGCAATTGGGAGGCCAGTAGCGTATTAAACTAATTCTATCCACCCTGTATTTTATTTGTGTAAACAGAACTATTTTACAGTCACTAAAAGATCATTTTTTTAGAAATAATGTCAATTTAGGTCAGTCAGATGAATTAAGGTCCATCTGCTCCATAAAGCGCGTGCTGTGCAGTTTCTTTTTCAAGCGTTTCAGGCGCGTCAGGACGATGGAGGAGACAAAAGGGCAAGAGAGGGTTTGTTAGTATTTCGTTCGTTGATATCAGGGAATTTCTCTTTGTTTTATTGTTATTGTGTATTTATTAAAATAACAATTCTTTTCTTTTGTGTTGTGTTGTAACACTTATATTATGTAATATCCATCTTATTCGTTTTTATTCATAAAACTACGTTAAATATAAGCGGGTTTGTTGTAGTACTGTTTTATTGTTTATGGATTATTTGTAAGGAATAAAAATGAGCAAACATTTTGAGCATCATTTTGTTAAAAGAAAATGTGAGATATAATGTTAAAGATCAAAAATGTTTTCAAAAGTTTATTAGTCGGTGGAGAAAATATTCATCCCTAAGTACAAATAGCATATTTTCTCACGTACCCCGATAACGACACTCATAAGATTCTGAGTGCTGCAAAAGCTCTGAGAAGATTTCATTTATCCAGCGATCTCATAACATAACGTTGCGTTTTCCAGTGTAAGCGGAGGCCTCTTCTCTTCTGTTTCCATTGAAATAGCAAAGGCTGCTACTGGTGCACAGTGTTAATTGCTCAAATCAAGCGTACAGCGTTAGTTCTGGCAGGTCACGTGAGTCAAGCTCGCATCAGCTGATCCTCATCTACCTATAGAGATATGACGCAATCACAGCTTCCGTTTAAATTGAATTCAGTTAATAATAGCAGTTTATCGCGTTTCTCAGGAGCAAATGACCCTCCTCCATCCCCAGCTCCTCCTCTTGTACAGTCAGGATTTGGTATTCTAATTACCCTTGAATCAGACTAAATTCCTGAATTATTTTGTACATTTAATACCAACATTAATGATATCTGCAATACATTATGTTGGTTCTGTTCTGTTTACCCCAAGGGGGGTTATGGCTGCGCTCCCTGCTCTGATTCATGCTGGCTGCACGGATGGGCAGGGAGTTTTGCCCAGAACCTGACAGAAGTATACTACAGTATTTTTTCATGTGGGTTGTTTTGCAGTAAAATGATTGAAACTCTTAAAACAGAATACAGCTAAAAAGACTTTATTTATGTTCAATTTATTGCTAAAGTAAAGGAAAGACTTTTCCCAAGAAAGTGCAATTATTGTGCAATGCAGTTCTGTTTTCTGATGTAGTACAGTTTTCTAAGTTTGTTTAGACGATGTGTTCAGTGAAAAGAAGAAAGTCCACGATTTAGGTATTCATTTGAGAAGTTTTCTTTTGTCTGGCTGTTTGTGTAAAACAGTGTTTGCTAAATCCTGGCAGAAGTTTCTGTCACACGACTGCAGAACAGAAGTGACCCTACAGTATTTCACACTACACAAACACTGCACAAACCTTACATCACTTCATGTTCATGTGACGGTTTATAATAACGCTTCCTTCACATTCTGTGTCCTTATTAGGATCTGTGTTTTAAGTCATGGAGAAAGCGTTGCAGATCCATTTGTTTTTGAAGCAAACTGCGGTGTGTTGTTTTGGAATGAGGTTGTAATTTGTTGTTTCTCCGGCAGTCTGGACTTACGCCCATTCATGTGGCCGCTTTTATGGGCCATGAAAACATTGTGACTCAGTTGACCAATCACGGAGCGTCTCCAAACAGCATGAATGTGGTGAGTACAGACGTCCCGCCCCCGGCAGCACACACAAACATTGACGAGACTCCTCGGAGAACAGAAACATTTTCATTCCTCCCAGACCAACAGTATAATGTGTACTGTGAGGTCATGTCCCATGATGCATTGTGAGGTTTCAATGTTTACATTGAACGTGACCACATTAAAAATGCCTACAGATTTTAGGAAAGCATAAAACTTTGGAGCTCATGGTAAGACTTCAAGGTGTGACACGAAGAAACAGATCACGGCGAAACAAACGTTTCAGCAAAGCTCCGGACGTCAGCTGTGTTATGTGTCACAGCTCGGTTTGGATTCGTTCTGTGTAATAATAACAGCGTCTGACCACGACTTATAGAGCAACTGTAATTACAGGACGGTCAGACTGTAATCAGACCGACAGTGAGCCGCTGTTACCATAGAAACACGCAACTCATCACAGCAGTCACAACAAAGACGGCAACACGCGCGTGCGCGCACACACACACCAAACTCAGTAGAAGCGTTTTCCTGAAGTTTCTTTCGCGTGTGTGTTTCAGAGAGGCGAGACGGCGCTGCACATGGCTGCCAGGGCAGGACAGACCAACGTGGTGAAATTCCTGGTGGCGAATGGAGCGGATGTGGACGCCAAGGCCAAGGTGAGAACTGTGTGCTGCTTTCATAGTGCCGTTTAGTCAGGTGAGCATCACTCTTACTGTTGATCATCATTTAGCTGGAAAATGTGAGTATTGTACCGATCACTGCAGAAAAATTTACTTTCCGAAAATTCCGAAAGTAAAGAGCAAGTGTTTGTGTGTAGGACGATCAGACGCCGCTGCACATCTCCAGTCGTCTGGGAAAGCCTGATATAGTCCAGCAGCTTCTGAAACACGGAGCTTCAGCGGACGCCACCACCTCCTCCGGATACACACCGCTGCACCTGGCTGCACGAGACGGACACAAAGACGTCGCATCCATCCTACTGGACAGCGGAGCGTCTCTTAGCATCACCACCAAGGTCCGTCGCGAAATCATTCGATAAATTCACATCATATATAAATCCAGTGGACCAGTGTTGTTCACGTCTTCTGAAGTGACGACTTTCACGATGTCCGGTCTCAATTTTCTGTTTAGACACATCCAATATGATGTGTGATAAAAATACTTTACTGAAGTAAACTGTAGTAAAATTCTGAGATAAAAATTCAGTAGGAAGATTCAGGTTCAGGGAAAAATATCAAAATTGGAAGTAATGTAATAAAACCATATAACAATAAAATAACAATAAAAAAGGATTCTTAGATGTATGTATGTACACATAATACTGTATGTATTTATTATGCATAGTACAGTATTTCAGATTTTTTTCTCTTCTATAATCTATAGATGGTTTCAAAGTGACAAAATAAACAAACGTTACTGCGCATGCGCACTTTTGTGACCCCACCTTAACTTCCGGTACACATTCACAAACAATAGAGCGTCTGTAGATTATTTCTGATAACAATCAAAAGAAACGGAGAAGAAGCGTTACTTGGCTAAACTCTTCTCTCCGATATTTTGAATTTAGACTGCGATACCAAGCTCAACCGCTAGATGTCAGTGTACCATACGCTCTCTTTAAATGCGACCGAACTACAGGACCCATTCAACTAATTGTTTATTTAATCAAATCAACATACAACAAAATTCAACTAATTGTTTATTTAATACAATTATTAGACAGTGAAATAATAATACAAGTGAATATTAACATAAAAGAAATCAAATATAAATAGTTATATTATTAGATATTTGATGGCTTCTTCCACTGTCAGCCGGATGGACTGATGCCGTGTTTTTGTGTGTTGTGAGCAGAAGATGTGAGCGCTGTTGTGTTTGTGTGTTGTGTAAAACGGATTCTTCCTCTGTAAAGCTGAACGGCTTCAGGATTACTTCACATTTCTGTAACACGTTACAGTTTTTTCTCAATGTCAGAGTCATTTTGTTGCAGTTTTTCAACCCCACCCTAAACGGACTGTGTTTAATACGAAGCGCCTCCCACTGTTTTGCACGTCACACTGAATTTCAACCCGTGTGTGTTTGCAGAAAGGATTCACGCCGCTGCATGTCGCTGCCAAGTACGGGAAGATAGAAGTGGCCAACCTGCTGCTGCAGAAGAGCGCGCCGCCCGACGCCGCTGGGAAGGTAAGACCACCCGAGCCCGAATGATCAGCTTCAGCAATACTGTAGATCACTGGTTCTCAAACTGGGGGGCCACAGATTGTGTGGCATTTTATGAAATGTGGAAATTTATCTGAAATTGTATGCGATCAAACATCAGAAAAAACAGAAAAAGAATTGATGTTCCAGCATTGTGTAACTGAACTGAGTCTTGTGTCTCTGTGAGCTTGTGTTTGTTTTGGATGAGAGACAGATTCAGAACCCAGATTGTGTTTCTGATGGTTCCAGTTCAGTTTCACTGACATTACTCCAAACACATGCACTGATATCATCACATACTGGAACTGTTGAATTCATTCTATACACATTTTATTACACAATGTACGCTGTATTCACATATAAATCATTGGGCTCTTACGCAAGACTTTAATCTTTTTTTAGGAAGTTCATGCTAAACTATGAGGATTTCCTTTTTGATCCACATAAACGCCTCTAAAACACTATTCAAGTTCCATACATCCGTATATGAAGAGTTTGGTTCCAAAATGAGAGAACTTCCAAAATCATGTTTTTGATTATGTTATCATGGTTTTATTGTGTTAGTTAGCTGTATTTTTTGAGTTATCATGGCTTAAATCAAAACAAACCAACTGCAGTTTGATAGATATCAATTGGAATGCACAATATGTTTAAAATGTTTAAAAACGGAGTTATCTTATTTTGGAAGCAAACTCTTCATATACAGTATTTTCAGCATCTGTGGGTTTAAAACATAAAATATGACCCATCAAGAGTCCGGCGGGTGAATCTTTCACCACTGGTGCTCTCTGTGTTCTTCCTTTGATTCTTCAGTACATTCATGTCCACATGTTTAAAAGTGATGTATGATGTCACCTGTTTCACACACCTGACCTTTGATCCCTGGACCGTGTGTGTGTGTTTAGAGTGGACTAACACCACTGCATGTGGCTGCACACTATGATAATCAGAAAGTGGCTCTTCTTCTGCTGGATCAGGGAGCGTCTCCACACGCCGCCGCAAAGGTAACGCAAAACACACACACACACAGAACCATGGCCGTGCCGTTACACACGTCCACCTCCTGCTCATGTTCTTGCTCAGTTTGGTTGTTTGAATTCACTTCACTGTGACGCTACGCAGAGCTTACACACATTTACATCGCTCTTGACAAGAGAAGTTCCTCAACGCTGATGTCATTCCTGACCTCCGTACCTCTCTGATCTGACATCAGATGCCAGGTATTATCTTTAGGGGAAATGACTGCGAATGAAAAACATGTTATAGTGACTAGTTTCAAAAAAGCATTATTTATAGAGACGACATGCGTTTTATCCAAAACTCCAGCGAGCTCAAATAAAAACATGAACAAATACTGTGAGGAACACTGTGGCGTTTTAAACCTGAACCCAGTTAATATTAAAGTATACTACAATGTAATACAGTTAGTGTTTTGTTCATGTGCGTGTCTCTGTTTCAACCTCTGCAGAGCTCACAGATAGTTCTATTTGGTGAAAACACCCAAAACGCTTTGACACAATGCATTCTGGGATTGTTTTTTCAGCGATGGGTACGTGCGATGTAGAAATAATGCTTTTAAAGTGTCCTTCACGTCTTCAGTGCTTTATGATGCTCCCTGCACAGTCCGCTCACTAGATTTTACAACGGAGCGTTAAAGCGCCGGAGCTCTTCTGCCGTGAGTTTGCAGAATCGGTGGTCTCGTGAAGCCCATTATTAATGGAATCCGTCATCTGTGTGTTTTTATCCCGCTCTTTGTTTGAGGCTGAATAGAAAGACCCGTGTCCGCACTTTTCAAGCGCTTGTGTTGTTCTGTCGGCCCTGAAAGGGCTCAGTGTGACCCCGTGATGAACAACAAGCAGACATTACTCTATTCACCTGCTCTGTCCCAGAATGCTTTTCTCTCCGTTCCTTCATGACTCCTGCTGTCTCGTTCTGTGAGGTTACAAGCGGCGTACTGGAGATGTCATAAATCCATGTTTTGATGTGGTTGTTGTGGTTTGGCATCGTGTGCCGTACAGTAGTGCTGTCGTAGTTGAGCGCATTCAAACTGTTTCATGCAAAAGGACTTTATTGTGTAAATCAAGTCTCACTAAAGGAACACAAGCAAGATTGATGTTTTATACGCACGATGCCGTAATCAGAGTCAAAGAAAACAGAGTTCATGGCCTTTCAAGCTTTTCTTCGTCTCTGATCCAGCACCAGCTCTTGTGTCCATGTGATTGTGATGTAAGCGAACTTCATTCTCATGCGCTTGCTTTCTTTACTAGAACGGTTATACTCCGCTGCACATAGCTGCCAAGAAGAACCAGATGGAGATCGGCACCACGCTGCTGGAGTACGGAGCCGATACCAACGCCATAACGCGGCAGGGCATCAGTCCACTTCACCTGGCAGCACAGGAGGGCAACGTCGACATGGTGACCCTCCTGCTCGCCCGTGAAGCAGCTGTCGATCTGGGAAACAAGGTGAAACTTCATCGTTTTCATTAGCGATGTGAGGATCCTGTAAACGTATGCCAATTTGAACACTCAGTTTTCCGGATCAAAGCAATTTCTGGATGGATGTCTGGGAGATGAAGTTTGGTTGAGCTTGATCAGCTGAGGGTCACTGTTATTTTCACTGTGAGGTTCTTTATCGCATACTATGACCCACCCATCGGCCGTTAAATAAAGTACGTTCTTTATAGTATGTGTGGGGGTAGTATGAATAGATTTGGGACGTACTGCATCCGCCATGTTTTATGGTCATGTGACCCGTTTGCTCTTTGACCTATGACGTATTAACCTCAACCTGTATCTAGGCGTCGGTCCAAACATTGTTTATTCGCGAGAAATTCATTCATCTGTACTTGCATTTTAAAATCACACACCCGCTTTGAAGTTTTCCGCTATTTTTATTTGATTCACTTTTGATATGTGACCGTCGCTCAGCTCCCGTGGCATCATGGGATAGAGAAGTGTCCATCCGATGCACACTCACGAATCTCGGCGGAAGCCGTAGACCATCCGGGGATTTTCTGCATACTGAGGTTTCGGACATACGGTGCTATATAGTATGGAAGTAGACGATTTCGGACGCACGGATTGAGTCCTGATGTCAGATGTGTTCAGTGTCTGTCAATGACTGATTCATGACTGGTTTTGACAGAGCGGATTGACCCCGCTGCATTTAGCAGCTCAAGAGGACAAAGTGAACGTGTCTGAGGTGCTGGTCAATCACGGCGCCACGGTCGAGCCAGAGACCAAGGTACAAAAACCCATGTCATACTTTACACACAACACAACACAATAATTGACATGAAAACAATATATTGAGAATACATTTGAAATGTTTCTCCGTGGTGTATTAAATGAAAGTTATTTTGAAAAGTATTCCGATTTTAACAGGGGTTCATGACACACACACACACACACACACACAGAGGCTGATCCTGATGTCATGTCTCCTCACCGTCCGCTCATGTGTAAACATCGACCGGCTTTGAAGGTCGAGGTCATGCAGTGAGATTCAGATCAATACTCAGTACAATGACCCACAGACAACATCAGATCACAGCACACACAGTGAGGGAATAAAAACAGAACAAAGTCTGTTTCACATTCTGTGTATCACTGAGTAAAGATGATCATGCTCATATTGTGTCATTTAATGACTTGAAATGAGGATCAATACAAATGGTTTTTCATGCAAACCTTTTGTTAATGTCTTTAGAGTTTTGTTAGTCTTTGATACTAATGCAGTATATGTGAGTAAACAAGATAAACAGCGTATGTCCGGATGTCCAGATCCTTAAAAAGCCTTAAAGGGATAGTTCACACAAAAATGAAAAGTCTGTCATGAATTATTCATCCTCAAATGCAAATGAAAAGCTCACAAGCTGGGTCACGTGTGTTTCAGATGGGATACACCCCCCTGCATGTGGCCTGTCACTATGGCAACGTGAAGATGGTGCACTTTCTGTTGAAGAACCAGGCCAAAGTCAATGCCAAGACCAAGGTACATGACCTGATGTCCACAGAGAGCTGTGTGTACAGTATGTGTACAGTAGTGCGTTTATTTTCTGATGACTGATGATGTGAAATCAAGTTTGAATGTGTTGTGTGATGTTCAGAATGGATACACACCTCTACACCAGGCGGCACAGCAGGGCCACACACACATCATCAATCTTCTGCTGCAGAATGGAGCTTCACCCAATGAGCTGACAGTGGTAAGCATGTGTGTGTGTGTGACATCATGACTCTGTTACTGCAACTGTATTACACAGAAACATGGGCTCGCTCTCATGACTACACAGCAAAGTGCTAAAGACATCCAGAACACGCTGGTATCCACATAATAACACATTGGCAGTCGTTGGTTCACAACACCCCAGCATCTTAAAAAAAGATTTTAACACACTAGACGAAAGCTGACGTTAAAATATTCAATAATATCTTGGATTAAATACAGCGTAAGGCCGTGTTCACACTTGACTTCTTTTTTGAAGCTGCTAGCGTCTGTTTTACATTATAATCCTATGGAGTAAACCGTGTTTTCAAAAAAGTTCAACTTTTCTGAACAAAAACGCCCTACGTCAAGCACCTTTTTCACAGCTAACCAATGACAGAGACCTGTCGTTTCCATAACAACATGCGAGGAACGTGATTGGTCGAGAAGGCTCAAGCTCAAAAAAGTTAAATGGCGGCCGAAACGCCTGTTGCAGCATAGTTTTGTATAAATGTAAGTTTAATTTTCACTTTCAATAACTTCTGATTGTATTTCTAGAAATTAGTATTGTAGTTTTTAAATGTGTGATTGGTTATAGTAAAGACGCTCTCTGTTTATAATTCAAATAGACTTCCGTTACGCTGCCTATGAAGCCCGTCTCTCTAAGCTGCCTTCGTGCACTAATGCTATCTTTGAACATTGCCGGCTGCTATTTGTAACCACAACGCTGCGAGCGGTTTCCTTAACTAAAAAAGCGCCATTGTCAACTTTTTCTTGTCAAAAAAGAAGTTAAGTGTGAACACGGCCTAAGCTCTGCTGATGGCATCTGGCATTTGGGAATAATTCACTAAAAGTACAAATTCTCTCATGTCCTTCCAGATGTATATGACATTTCTTTCTTAATAATTTGATATTAAAATGCTGTCGTGATATCTTATTTGAGACTCAAACTTGCATCATTAAAGTAATCCAAATGACTTGAGTGGGTTAATACATGTCGTCTGAAGTTAAAGGATATGTTTGCGAGAGTAAACCATTCATATGTTTTTGCTTATTTTGCGATCAGTAAATCACATGTTATAAATGGTGATAACTTTATGGTATGTTTCATGTATCGTATGCTTTATTAAATCGAATAGTTGGATTAATGAATCAATTCCCAAAAGCAATGCAAAAATGATTCATTCGTGTAATTGTGTGTTTTCTTTGACTTACAGAATGGAAACACAGCGTTATCCATCGCCAGACGTCTGGGTTACATCTCTGTCGTCGACACACTCAAAGTTGTGACCGAGGAGACTCACACCACTGTGGTGAGAGACACAACACACATAACTGAATGAATTGATGTGTCTTTAACATGACATGATACTACAGTAGAACACGAGGTCACACTTTCCTCTCTACCGGACAGGAGAAAACCTTGCCTTGAAATCGTGCTGTCTGTTGTTTTTCTTTGTTTGCAGACAGTGACAGACAAACATAAAATGAATGTTCCAGAAACCATGAACGAGGTTTTGGACATGTCTGACGATGAAGGTAAATATTTGTGCTGCTCTATTATTTCTGTTCATTTGTATTTTTGTTCATTTATGTATCATTTCTAATTATGATTTATCTTGATTTAAACCGCACAGTTCGTAGAGCCAATGTGCCTGAAATGCTCAGTGAGGACTATATTTCAGATGTTGACGAAGGTATCTTTTGTTTTGTGATCTTTCATCTGTCGTCTGCTAACTTGGTCTTTTTTTCACAGTTTTTGACTAACCAACGCTTCTTCTTTAGTCTTTATGCTGTCGTAGACTCTCTTCACAACGTCTCTCTGTGTGTTTTTGTCGTGGTTCTGTTCTTGCTGCTGGACGATCACTTCATCTATATGAAAATCTTCCGGTCTGAGTTGTGTTGTCTGTGAAAAGCTTTCAGATGTGATTACGGTTCAGGTGTTTCATTCAGGACGTGGCGGTCTTTGGCGGTGTACTCTTTTCTTTTGCACAGAACACACAAAGCTTCAGTGAACACTAAAGACATTGAATAGAAGTGTCTGTGTCATGAACAGTCATTTGGAGAATCAGTTTATTTAAAACCGTAAGATCAGGGAATGTAGTTCTGTATGATATATTTCTCACTTATAAATTGTTATTGTATGTAGTTGCCTATAAGTTAAAGGGACAGTTCACCCAAAAAAATGAAAATTCTGTCATCATTTACTCTCCTTGGAGTTGTTCCAAACCCGTATGAATGTCTTTGTTCTGATGAACACAGAGAAAGATATTTGGAAGAATGCTTAGAACCAAACAGTTCTTGGACCCCATTGACTCCCATAGTAGGAAAAAGTACTTACATGTTTTAATTATTCTATTTTTCCCCTGTTGAACACAAAATAAGATATTTTGAAGAATGTAGGACAGCAAACAGTCAGTGGGGTGCAAGAACAGTTTGGTTACAAGCAAATATCTTTCTCTGTGTTGTTCCAAACAAATACATTTATACAAGTTTGGAACAAGTCGAGAGTGAGTAGTTCATGACAGAATTTTCATTTTTGGGTGAACTGTCCGTTCCTACAGAAGAACAGATGAATGTATGTTTGTGTGTGTGGTTGTTGTGCGGCAGTACAGAGTTCTGTGTGTGTGTGTTCTCTGTTGCTACGTAGTGCTTGTGTGTTCTGATTGGTTGCACGGTTTCTCTCAAGCTCAAAACTAAAAACCTCAGTGAGCTAAATACCTGAAGTTCTGTTCATGAACATTAAACGTATTAGGAATTAATATCATTATTATATGTTATTATATTAAACATGTATTATGGTAAATAATGCGTGTGTGTGTGGGATGGTGTTTAGTTTCTGTAAACAGATATTTCAGAGTACTCTTAGGTCATCATTAACAACTCAGATGGCTTGTTATTTACACATTACTGCTGTACCCAAAATACACGCGCTCATGTGACTGCACTCTCACCGGTTCCACATTCACTTCCTGTAGGAAACGTTCTGAAATTGAATGGAATTAAATGAATTTCATCGTATGATGAAAAATCACTTCTACTCGTGTAGCCAAAGAAATGCAAACGTCTGTTTCTGTATGGCTGGAAAACTCTGGCTTTAGCTGGCGCAACTTACTTTTCCATCTGCTCTCTCTCTACTTATAACTCAGATTCAGGGATTTCCTCCCACACTGCCAAGCACTATTATTAGCTTACATTAAAAACAGAACCCACACTGACCATATTTACTTTTTTACATTTTTTTTTAATCGCTTAGACACCAAAAGTGATACTTGAGGCTCACTCAGTGAACCCATTCAGCAAATCTTTAGATCAAGTCTGCAAAACCAAAAGCACATTACATGCTTTAAACTCAGTTTGCCAAACTCTAAACACAGGTCTTTACATCAGACACAACACGGGAAAATACTGACATTAAACATTCTACACTCATTTACGGAAGTGTGTGAAAACTTTTTTGTTTACTTACTGTACATGTAGAAAACGAGAGGTTGAAGACAGCATGCACAATGTTTTTTTCACTACAGCCACAAGCATATTTGCTTACAGAATCTTCAAATGTATCTGCTACTGTTGATCCCTTAGCAGAGGTGTAAAGAGTACCTGAAAACCATACTTGAGTAAAACTACAGATACCTTGCAGTGAAAATTACTCCATTACAAGTTACAAGTCACCAATTCCAAAATGACTTGAGTACAAGTATTTGAAGAATACTTAAGTATTTTACTCGTACTGAATGTAGGGTCAAAGCAGCACTAGTCCTCAACACTTGCTGTAAGAGACATGTCAGTGAAAAACTAGAAACAGTTGATTCGTGAGGAGAGCAATCGCATCAAACTGAACACCTCAAAACTGCAACCAGGGTTAGGCAAGTTACTCTGAAAAAGTAATCAATTACTAGTTACTAATTACATACTCAATAGTGTCATTAGATTACTGTACAAATGACTCTCTCAAGAAAGTATTTAATTTATTACTCATTACTTTCTATATCCTACATCAACCTTGATTAGAATTGATTCAAGGATGGACATGAAACAGCTCTTTTAATTCATTCAAATAAATAATATAAAACTAGATAAAGTAGTATTATTAACAGACCAAAGTATTAGAAATGTGAGAATTATACATTAAAGCATTAAGGATTTTAAAGTTAGACTTTGAGTTTTGATGTCAATTCCACCATTGCACACACATATATTACACACAGTATTTAGTTTAATTACATCAGAAGTAACTGTAATTAAATTACAGAAAAAATAAGAGTAATCTCTTACTTGTTCAAGGGAAAAGTAATTAAATTACAGTAACTAATTACTTAGTAACTAGTTACACGCACCACTGACTGCAACAAACATCTATTACAAACACCCAAGTCTTAGTTAATCTCAAGCGCTCATAACGAAACCAATATCCTTCAAAAAAGGTCTCTTCAATAAAACGGATCAATAAAATAATATTGTGAAGTAGAAAATGACAAAGTCGAAGCCTTTTAGCACTGGACACGCTGGCTTTGGCCTCATCGCCGGCTGCAGTCATGTCCTCTTTCACACAAAACTACCTGACAATGCACCCGCATTCACATGAAGAAGCCAGGTTGACCAGTTTAGTAAGTAAGGGTAGCCAAAGTAGCCAAAAAGATACTTAAGTACAGTAAATAATTACATTTACTCCAATACTTTACACCACTGTCCCTTGGTCAAACTCAATAAAAATACAATGTTTTCAGAATATAATTTTTACCCCCTCCCCCCCCGCAGTTCTGTTTATAGTGAAAATCTATACATGTATTCAGTGTGTATGTGCACAAACTTCACAGCACACTGCAAAGACACAAGAGAGAAGGGTTTTACATTGTTTGATGTGTATGTGGCTTATTATTTTATGTTTGTGTTACTAGTTTTTAATGACGTGTTTGCTTTTGCAAGATGTGTGTGACATTTTGCATTTTGTGTGTGTGTTTGGTGGTATTGTGTGTAGAGTTTTGAGAAATGAAGCCATAGTTTCAACAATTGTGTTTAATCAGTTTGAAAAGAAAATACACATCCTCCGTGTTATATAGTCACAAAAATGAGTCATGAACATTATTTCGAGGAGGAGTTTGTGTTTGTACTGCTCACAGAAGTCATTTTGTTTGTGAATGAGACACGAATCTGAAGTTCTGAAGCTAAATGTGTTTGGTGAAGATTCCAGAAGTGGGCTTTGGGATGGATGTTCCGGTGTTCTCTGTGAGTTGGGTTTCTGGCAGCTCCAGAACTCATTAGTGCCGGGGTCAGGCGGTCTTTTTCTGTTACTCTTGCTCTCTCCGGTGTGTTTGCAGGGCTCTTTTGTTGGCCGTCTGTTGTACAGAGTCTCATTACAGAGAGCACCAGCTCCACATTACCATAGAAATACACCCCCTTCCACTTCCATTGTGTCCCACCCCTGCCGGGGCTTCAGGAATGCCGTGATCCAACCCTGCCGAAAGCTGGCAGACCCAGAGATCCCATCACTCGGTGGGAATGTGGAAGTAATGGTGCAGTGAGGATTGTTTGAAGTGTGGAGCTGTAGACGTTCGGAAGGATGAACCATGGACTCGACCGCTCTCGTGTGTAAGACATCTTGTTTATGTGGAGTGTCGATTTCGGACATGAACGCTGTGCAGAGGCGTGTAGAGAGGGAAAGAAGACCGAAGATATGCTTGAGCGACAAAACTATTGCCTAAATGACCAAGCGAGATCTGACAAACTAAAAAGTAAATAGTGCCGATGTTTTCGTTCAGGGACAGGCTGTATTTATATGTTATTATGTTTTAATGTATAATGCATTGTATAGTTTAGAAAGTCTATTCGTGGCATATCTTGATTTAGTTCATGTTGGAAGTGTGTTTAGATAATGTTCAGAGGTTAATGTGTGTGTGGTTCAAACGTTGGCAATGATTCATAAATAAAGTGAATAATGTTTTTATGTTAAATAGTTCACTTTCAGTGGCGTTCAGTATAATGTCATTTCGATGCTGTGAGTTTGTGTGTGTGCTGAAAGTGTTGCTGACCTCAGAACTCACTGTATTCTTCAGCCAGTGGATGTTATTGTGTAAGAGAGAAAACTGAATTCATTTGAGGAAATTTCACAATTTATGGTTGCAGATGCATGTGTGTGTGTGTGTGTGTGTGTGTTCATGTTTGTATATCCCGGTGGGGACCTAAACCTGAATACACACCAACACATGGGGACACGTGTCACTGTGGGGACCAACATTGAGGTCCTCATGTGCACAAAAGCTAATAAATTGTACAGAACGATATTTTTTACAAATCTAAAAATGCAAAAAGTGTTCTATGATCTTTAGGTTTAGGGATAGGGTTAGGGATAGGGGATAGAATATACAGTTTGTACAGTATAAAAAACATTACGCCTGTGGACTGTCCCCACAATCTATAGAAACCTAACGTGTGTGTGTGTGTGTGTAAGAGTGAAAGTTTCAGTATTGGGAGGGTGGGGTTGCCAGGGCGATTAGCAGCGGGGTGAGGGGTTGTGAGGTGGGGTGTGTTGGGGGTCCGTCACTGTTGGAATGTGTAATCTTACTCTATTGAGAAGGACATTTTCAATCAGTCTGGGACACTTTCTGAACTGTGACTGTGATGTTTGTCTACAGCAGCGCTCTTTTCAATTCTTCCTCTAACACTAAATATCAATTCATTCAGCTTGAATATTCCAATCAAGTTTTTTATCTATTTGCGTACTAAGTTAAATTCTCGCTGGCTTAGGCAGAACATGCATATGCTGGTTGTCATGACAACTGCACATCCTGCATGAAGTATATGAGCAAAATCACTTGTGAAAGCAGTGGACTGTGTAAACATCAGAAATGAATCTGTACGTGAGACGCTATCGTTCAGCCAGTCAGAAGACTTTGAAATGCTCTCAGCCTGTCTTTGATTGGCCCACGTGTATTTGAGGGCGGGGTTTGGAGAATGGCTTCAGTTCAAATCTTTAGCTTTTCAATTCTAAGAGACCTTCAAGACTCCAAAATTCTCATTTTAAAATACAGCACAATCATACGTCATATGAAATATTATTTTAATCATATGAACGTTTCAATGTTCTTGTTTTGCTCACTTTTGTAAGTCACTTTTGAAAAAGAGCAATAAATAAATGCCTAACTGTAAATTAAATCATTGTATAAAACATGTGAATGATGTTTTGAGGATGTTTTACAGGGTAAATCCGTCATACTTTAGGAATGTTAGAGCGTTACACGGGTGTCTGAAACATGCGATGTGAAATGTTCTTCTCGTGTGCACTACTGAGTGTGTTTCTGTGTTCACTTGACTTCTGCTGTCGTTGTCAATTAACACCAACTGCTCTCTCTCTCTCTCTCTCTCTCTCTCTCTGATATAGATGCCTTCAATCTTTCTTGTCTCACATGATTATTTAAAACAGATTTGTGGTCGCCGTGAGCTGGACTGGACACATATGGTCCTGATGATGCTCTCTGAAGTGCCTTGCTTACATTTCTGTACACAAACTGTGTCATGAAAAGAAAACTGAGGAAAGATGAAACACAGCAGCCGTTACAGTGGCAGTGTGTGCATCATTCAACATGAAATTAATTTTCTTAAAGAGATAGTTCACGTAAAAATATCATTATTTATTTTCTTTCATGTGTTTGTATGCGAGTCTTTCTTCAGTGAAACACAAAAGAAGATATTTTGAGAAATGTCTCAGTGGTTTTGTCTGCATTCGATGGAAGACGTTCTTCAAAATATCTCCTTTTGCGTTATGCAGAAGAAAGAAACTCATACAGTTCAATTTGGTTCAACTTTCTCTTTAAGACGTTTCTGGTGTCATTGTACACTTTCAGTACGGTTCATATTATTGACCCGGCCGTCTCTTTCGTTCAGAATGCTGAAGTGTTTCTCTGTGTGTTTGGTAGGTGAAGATGCCATGACGGGAGAGACGGATAAGTATCTGGGGCCGCAGGACCTGCGGGAGCTGGGAGATGATTCGCTCCCTCAGGAGGGATACCTGGGCTTCAGCGTGGGAGCTCGCACGGCGAGGTAACGTACCCTCACCACACACAAGAAGTCTCATTTAAACACAGACAAAGCACATCTTCACGTGTTTACAAGCTCTCTGTACATTATACTGGGGCGGATAAAGACACGGGCGGCTCTTTGAAGGTTACAGGTCCGATGGGTGCAGGAGGTGATTCATGATCATTACCCTGTTTGAAGCCTGTATGAATGTGTGTCTAAAAACTGATGTTAGTTCCTCATTGCTGTCTTATCTAAAGGCTGTTGCACTCTTTATTTACAGTGTGTGTGTGTGTGTGTGTGTGTGTGTGTGTGTGGTAAACCCTACGGTATGGGGACAAAATGTCCCCACAAAGATGGCAATATCCAAAACCCTTGTCCTTGTGGGGACATTTTCTTGTCCCCGTGATGAAACAAGCTTATAAATCATACAGAATGAACTTTTGTGTAAATGTAAAAGAGCAGACAGTTGTGTGTGATTGTTAGGGTTAGGGGTAGGGAATATGAGATACAGTTTGTACAGTATAAAAACCATTGTGTCTATGGAATGTCCCCATAAAACATGGAAACCCAACATGTGTGTGTGTGTGTGCGCGCATGTGTGTGTGTATATGTGTGTGTGTGTGTGTATGCGCGTGTGTGTGTGTGTGTGCGTGTGCGGGTGTGTGTGTGTGTGTGTGTGTGTATGCGCGTGTGTGTGTGTGTGTGCGTGTTTGTTTGTGTGTGTGTGTGTGCGTGTGTGTGTGTGTGCGTGTGTGTGTGTGTGTGTGTGTGCGTGTGTGTGTATGCGCGTGTGTGCTTGTGTGTGTGTGTGTGTGTGCGTGCGTGTGTGTGTGTGTGTGATCGCCGGCTGTCATGTTTTGATTCAGTACTGTGTGCTGTTGAGAGAGAAGGCCGTGATGGTTAATGTTTAAACTCGCCGCAGGGGATTTTCCTCTTTGACGTGCTCAATAATCTGAAACGGTTGAGTGAGATTTGAAGCTACACATCTGGCACCGTTCAGAAGATGACAAGTGTGTTTAATAACATCACCTCGAGCACTTCAGACAGTTTTATGCATATCGACTTGATATTAGGAAAGCAGATGATGTGTCATTTAGGGATGCACCGAAACAAAAATTCTTGGCCGAAGCCGAACATGATGTGAAACACTTGGCCGAAGGCCGAATAATACCCAACACCGAACATGGTTTTTTGCATTTCTTCTATTTATTAACCATTTTTTTCACTATTGCACAAACTGAATAGTCAAAATGTGCTTTTTATAATTTGTCTTGCTTAAAATATAAAATACAATACCTATAAAATACAATACAACTTAATATAAAATTGAGCAAAACAAAGTAAATTCAAACAAAATATTGAGCCCTCTCCCTTCATGAATATTAATAAGGCCTATAACTGACTGCTAAAAGAATGTAATGTAAGTTACTCTGTACCCCTACAACAAAACACTTCATTAAAAACTGTCATTCCACATTAGGCCATAAAATAAAAATACGAATAAACTAAAACTGTTGGATTATTATAGGCTACATTGAAAAATGATTTGAGAAAAAAAAACATCCAATGCAAGCAATTCTGACTGATGCTGACTGACAACCATTTCAGTTCACGTCTCTCCTCCAAACTCCGCCCACAAAAGCTGACTGTTCTCTCAGAAGGTGCACAGAACATACTTTGACAAGTTGTTTAGTACAGGGAACTGTGTGCACGCGACCACTGTATGATGTCAAAGGATGTCGCGAGTGGTGGGGCTACTGTCAGACTGCCTGCTTTCGTCTGAAGTAAAGTTACCGACCGGTAAAGACGCTTTCATTCGGACATTTACTTCCGTGCGGCAAGTCCCGTGCTGTGTCTTTCTCTGACACTTTAAAATGCTCCACACACACGCACGCACGCACACACATACACGCACACACACACATACACGCACACATACATGCACATACACACACACACACACACACATACACGCACACACACACACACACGCACTGCCAAAATGTTTGCGGCAGTAATAAAGCGCATGTGTCTCTCTCTCTCTCTCTCTCTCTGCGCTGGTTGCTGCTTGATCGTATCACAAGTCATGTTCTGTAAAATTTATTCGGCCACTTCACATATTCGCCCGAACACCGAACTTGCGTTTTTTGCTATATTCGGCCGAACATATTCGGTGGCCGAACATTCGGTGCATCCCTAGTGTCAATATAGAGAAGAATCGTATTCTCTATTCTCATACGGTCCGCCCACTTTTCACCATCCCACCAGTTCCAGATGAATAAAATCAGGCATGTTTTTATTCTCATGAGTGTGATGATGGTTGTGGATGTGTGAGCAGCGCTCGAGAGCGCAGCACAGTGCATCTCCAGACATGAGCGCTGCATTTCTGCTGAAACTCTCTCTCTCATGTGTGTTCTTCCTCTTTCTCCGCCCATTCCAACTCTCACCATATAGTCCTAAAGTCAGGTAAGAGGGCATGATGCTTCTGACCCCCCACCACATTTAACCCGAGTCATCGTGACATGAAACATTGTACTTACACGTTTTTCAGTTGATGAAGAATTTACGTTCTTGTTGTTTGTGGACTATGGTTTAGTTATGTTTGTGTAATTGTGTTATTTTTGAGTTAAGAGTAATTCCTTTATGTAGCTTCCAGGGATTCACAAAGAGAGATTCCATCATCAGTCATGTCATGTCTCATCTACAGTAGGGTTCTCCATGAAGATTTAGTACATTATTAGGTGTTCACTAGAGTATCATGTGTGGATTTCTCTGTAAATGTCTAAACCATACAGATGTGTGGTGTTCTGTCAGTTTTAATCTCGTTTCAAGACGGCGTTTCACTAGCCAAGT
Source organism: Triplophysa rosa (assembly GCF_024868665.1). Classification (NCBI taxonomy): domain Eukaryota; kingdom Metazoa; phylum Chordata; class Actinopteri; order Cypriniformes; family Nemacheilidae; genus Triplophysa; species Triplophysa rosa. The sequence continues at coordinate 23,067,050 of NC_079907.1, read as the reverse complement.
GTTTGTCATTTTTCAGTTGGACGCAACATTTGATAAAGCCAGCGAGTTTGTGCACACGTTGATGTAAAGGTTTGATGAAATCAGAGTCACGTGACTTCAGCAGTGACCAATGAGATACTGCTCAGGATGAAGACCTGACAGTCACCTAACACGACCTCATTTGGTGATGGTAAAACTACACATTTTCTGGCGTTTGCTTGAATTAAAGCTGCAATCTGTAACCTCTCTGTCGCCATCTCTGTTTAAATCATGAAGTGGCAGGTTGTTTAACATTTCTACCTTAAAGGAACAATACGGCATTTTTAGGAGGATCTATTGACAGAAATGTAATATAATATACAAAACTATAAAGATATGTATAAAGACCTTACGTAATGAACCATTAAGTTTGTAATACCTTAGAATAAACTGTTTATATCTACATACAGAGCGGCCCTTCATACATTGAATGCGTCTTTGCTGTAAAGTCTTTATAATATTAACGCAGGTCCTAGCTCCTGCCTGACTTTTATCCTTATTTTTAAACTTAAAATCCACAAACCTTTTATTTGATGTAATACATAAGACATGGCTCTTTCTACAGTCTTTCTAATGCCCGCATGATCTCTTCCCTGCGTCAACATGAGAACCACATCTTTTTGTACTGTGGTGGCCACCGTCGTGTTTGGACTGAGCCATTCTTTGCAAATCTATAATACAACGCTAGTGGCCGCTGTTAATCAAGAACTGCGCCTTTAAGTCCGATTACGTCAAACTGACATTTGCTGTTATAAACTGACCCTAGTGAAACAGGCTAAGAGACAGCACTTGATCACCAAAACATTGCAGGTTGCAGCTTTAAAAATGATTTATAAACGAAGACAATATTGAAATCATTTTTGCATAAATTTGTGAGGTAAACGTTGGGTTGTTGCTGTTTATTCTCTCGCGCTCTTCTTCTGTTATTATAGAAGAGAATGTGATTTTAGATGTGATAGATGTGACGTCTCTGACCGCCGTTGTTTGGAGTTGGCTAGCGTGACGCCGCCTTTGTGCATCACTTTCCCTGGAGGTTGCATGCAGTAATGAGTGTTTTTGTTGTTTGTGTCTATGTGCGTGTGTGTATTTCATTGTCAATCCCCCCCGCACTGTATGGTATTGCTGTAAATGCCAACAGCCTGCGCTCCTTTAGTTCGGATAGGTCCAACACCCTCAACCGCAGCTCCTTCACCCGAGACAGCATGATGATCGAAGAGATCCTGGCGCCCACCAAGGACACGGTATGCCCACTTTTCCCTCATGTTTTCATAACGTTCTGTGTTGAGTTGTTGTTGAGTTCAGCATTTGTGGCATACTGCCATGAATAGAAACAAAAACACCACAACCATAATAACGGGGGTAGACGAGTGTATGTTTACATTGGAATCCAGAGTACCTGTCACGATATATGAATATGGTACTAATTCAGTACAATGGTATGTTATTTTCCATCTGAAACCATCACTTTACCATGGCACTGCTGCAGGACTTTTCCAAGATAAGAGTCGTGTTAATATTTTTATTCAATCATCATAGAAACAAGGCAAACCAGATCACAAGTCTGGATTCAAACATTGTTATGACTTTATACCACAGTTCGTTTTTTAACCCGTAGTCTAAAAAAGTATATATAGTTATATACAGTATATGTATAAAATGAATAACTCATCTGTGAGGTAAATCGTTGGAGATGAATGAAATTACTTATGATTCACTACCTCTTATGTTTGACCAATCACAATTCTGTTGGCAAATGTTGCGATGATGTCGTCCTATTCAGTTACAATTTTGAGCTTCATTAAAGATGCTTTCAAAGCAACAACATAAACCTTATGGCGTATGCACACTTGTGTAGCCCAAACTTAACTTCCAGTAGACATACGCAAAGAATAGAGCAAGATTATTTCGTTTCGTTAAATTAAAACTTTGAGAAAGTTTCTGTTATATAAAATATTGGCCTAAAATGATTGGAAAAACTAAACTAATAAAAATGTAAATGTTTCATCAGGAATAAACGGAAATAAGTTTAAAGCACTAAAATTATAATAAAAAATTAAATAAAATTAATCTTAGCGTCATAAAAACATAAAAAATAAAATGACAAAAATATAAAGCAAAATTGCTAAAAAGTTTAACTAAAATTAACATAAAAACGAAAAATCAAAAATAAAAGCTAATTTGAAATATGAATAAAACTAAAAGCAGAACTATAATAACTCTGGAATAGAGTCCCTGTAGATTATTTCTGATAACAAGCTAAAGAAATCACAAGTAAATGACATTAGCTAGCAAATTAAAAGTTTGTCTAGTCAGTATTATTTTGGGTTAGCAGTAGAAGAACCGTTACGTGGCCAAACTTAAAGCCGACAAAGTTAAACGACCCATTCAACAAATTGATTATTTTAAAAAATTAATATACAATAAAATTCAACAAATTGTTTGTTTAATACAATTGTCATTAATTATCTTTCCTGGGGCTCAGTGGTTAGAGCATGGTGCTAACAACGCCAAGGTCATGGCTTCGGTCCCAGGGATTGCACTTAGAAACAAATGTACAGTATAATGTAATGTAAGTCGCTTTGGATAAAAGCATCTGCCAAATGCATAAATGTAAATGTATGTTATCATCAATAAAATGTGAATATCAATATTAATTGATTAAAATATTAATGTTTTTTTTTATTATGCCAATAGCCAGACTGGAAGTTAACTTTGGGCCAGGCGTGTGCGTCCAATGAAACCGTCTATAAAATGTACTTGATAACATGTATTCATAAAATTCCTATAAAGTTCAATAAAACACAGTAAGTTAGTGTTTTGGAGCTCAATGAAATCCCCGCCTCTGATGTTTGGTTTCTTATCTGTTCTCTTCAAACGCTTCAGGGGCTCTGTAAAGACATGCCCACCCTTGTCGACCCCCATTATAAGGTATTAAAACCCCGAGTAATTCTGCATCGTTTCTCAATGCACAAGCCAATGCAGGCAGACGTGATGCATCATCTATCCGTATGATTTTTACAGCTTTTCACACATTCTTTTGGCTCTCTTTGGTCTTCTGTTCTCTTTCATCCTGCATGTGGTTTGATGGATTGTGGCTGCAGGATGAGCACATCATAATTTCATGCAGGAGCAGTGCGACTCTTCACCGCGCTTTACCACAGTGAGTGTTTGTTGAGTTCTGAGCTGTCCGTGTTTTCTGTTTCAGCATCTGGCTTTAGCCAAAGAGTACAACACAGAGTCTGCCAGACGCTACAGCTGGACTCCAGACACACTGGACAACGTCAACCTGGTGTCCAGTCCCGTCCATTCAGGGTAAGACATCTCTACACACTCTTGCGTTTGGTAAAGCCGGGGGGGATGAGCCAGTAAGCATTATAGCAACATGCTGACAGTGCTGTATGTATGTATGTATGTATTCAGCTGCCGGTTGTAAGATGCTTTAATCATTTTCTTGCTGCTCCATATTTCCATGTTTCTTTGCAGCTTTTCCTCCCCATATCCTCAAACGGACAACAGGTGATGAATACTCATGTGATCCGAGATTTCTCTCTGTGTTTCTTTCTCACTCACCTGCGGTCTAAGAACAGATGATGTGATATTTGACTTATTCTGTCATCAGTGACAGGTTTATTTCTGCGCATGCTCAAGCCTTCCGGGTTGAGATGTGCACAATAACTAAAACATACGGTATTCATATTTCAATCGCACCAAGAGAAAGTTCCAGATGAGCACATCTCGGTTGAGCACAATCATTTCAAAGTCATATTTCATTACAAAACCACAAAGAAATGATATTCTCCAAATTCTCATTTTCATATGCATCAACAGTTTTATCTTTAGAGTTTTATAGTAGGTTTCATTGTTGTCAGTGTAGAAATACAGTAGAAATACCATATTATTATTACTATATTACTTTTTACAGTCATTAAATGAATTAATGCAATAATAAATCAATGCACAGTTGTCTTATACTGTAATACTTCAATGAGCAAAACAGTTTGTCATTTTGGTGTGAAATATGATGCAGAAATGTTTAGGACTGGTCGTGTTTGATTCACCCAATGACTGGTGTATAGTGTCAAAAGGATCAATATTGTTTTGTCAACACTTAAACACATTGTCCCTGGCCAAAGAAGACCATCCGTGCACTGTCACATCACTTCATTTCTTTAAATAATAATGCTTTTATGTGCACTTCAATGTTCCAGGTCTAATCTAAAGTGACACGAATCTAATTTTCTTGAATTAAATTTTTGGATCAATGAAATAATGTGTGGTTTGGTTGAGTTGTATTGTAACCGTTCTTGTACACTAATAGTGAATATGTTAACACACCGTATGAACCAACATTCGCACCGGGTTGCACGGAATGACCTGAAATAACGCGCTCCCTCAATCTCACGGCATGGGACGACTGACTTCTCAAAGCCGTTCAGATGCTGAGCGTTTCTTCATCTGCTGCAGGTTTTTGGTGAGCTTCATGGTGGACGCTCGCGGCGGCTCCATGCGAGGAAGTCGCCACAACGGCATGCGCATCATCATCCCACCGCGCAAGTGCACGGCACCCACGCGCATCACGTGCCGCCTGGTCAAGCGACACAAGCTGGCGTCTCTGCCGCCCATGGTGGAGGGTGAGGGGTTGGCGAGCCGGCTGGTGGAGGTGGGCCCGGCCGGGGCTCAGTTTCTGGGGTAGGTACCACCCTCACACCCACTCTCGTGTCGTTTCGTGCTTTTCCTGATCATTTCCATGGAAACCATCGGTGTTTGGTAGTGTGTGTCGGTGAAGTGTTTCAGCAGTGACACGGTGATTCAGCAGTACAGCGCCTCCATTTCCTACTTTCATTTACTACAGTGGCATCCCGTAGGTCCTTTAAAACACCTTGGTCAGGCTGGAGAGATGTGGACTGCTGAAAGAGCTCCACCATGTTAATAATAATGGATTTCAATTTCACACAAACATGGCTCTGTGGTTGGATAAGTGTTCATATTGTATATTTGTTTATATTGTGTACTTTTAAAGGGGTCATATGACACGGCTAAAAGGAATATTATGGTTTGTTTTAGATGTGATGTAATGTGTAACAGGATTTAAGGTTCATAAACGCTGTATTATCCACACACTGTGCATGTTTGTATCTCCTCTTTGCTCCGCCTCTCTGAAACGCGCAGATTTTTTACAAAGCTCATCGAGGTGTGCTGTGATTGGCCAGTTCACCAGTTCGTAGTGATTGGTGGAATACTGCAAGCGTGTGAGGGAAATGTAACGCCTCTGACCATATTTGGAACATCAGGTTCCTCTTCAATTGTACTGATAGGTCGCCCACCTTACTTGCGTCTACATTTGGGCGGTCTCAGTCAAATCAGACCACCAACTGACGTAGATGTGGGGGTGTGGCTACACGAGGCGTTTCAGGCAGGTCTGGGTGAGCATTCGCTTTTACATAGAATGCATCTTTTGTTCCCACACTTTCATTTCTGCAGTTTTACACGTCTGATACACGCATGAGCAACTTATAACACACCAAAGACACAGAAAAACACGTTTTCGCGCCATATGACCCCTTTAAAATGTGATTAGGAGGTATGTTTGTCTTGTTTGACACTTCTGTAGCCTTTATATCAACATCGAGGACCGCAATGGAAATAAGCCTTTGGCTTTATTGTGTTTTTATCCTCGACAGTTTTTTGTGTATGGGATACTTGTTATTTTGTACAGTTTTATAAATGATGTTAAATAAAATTCAATTCAATCTGCAGTTTTTAGGCCACATTATCGACATGAAAATCGCTCCAAATGCTTTTTACCTTCATTTGGTCCATTTCTAGGACGATGTAGCGGGAAGATTATCAAAAGTCCGACACAAACATTTCTCGGATCAATATGAATCAGCCTTAAGATTTGTTTTTGGAATTGCTGAAGTGTTGCTATCACTCTTTCACCCAACACTTTGGCATTCTATGTTCGAATATTAAGCGCTTAGTTTCAATTAAGTTGCAAGTGAGAAAGGTTCACGTCTCGCTCGGGGTTTGGCTTTACGATGTTCTCATCAGACAGCGAGCGGGGGAACTCACTGGGTTTTGGAACATTGAACTTTGACACGCGGTGAGCGGTGCCTATGGTAAAGTTAAGCTCTGGGTATAGAATCTCAAAATGTTCCTCCTCTTTGTTTCTCTGTATGCTGCATGGATGTAATTCAGTAAGCTTCATCTCCCCCGAAACCTCCCGCCTCTTAGCGAGGGCGAGAGCTTCATTAGCCGAATCCTGCAGCTCGGCCCGCGAGGAACAAAATTCACTGGGTAGGAGTGTGTGCACAATGAAGTCATGAAGCTGATTTTCCTTTTCTTCATCTCCATCTCTTCCTTTACGCTTTCAGTGAACGTGTCGATGGCTGAAAGTGACTCACAGCTGCTGTCTGGGCTGAGCATGTTGGTCTGCTGCTGCCTAAGCCCTGTGTTTTTCTCAGACTTCCCTTTGATTTTCACTTATAGAGAAGGTATCAGACATCCCAATCCTGAGAATATTCTTCAGCCGTCTAATGTAAATCACACGTGTAGTGGTTTTGGCGTGTGGAGCGTTCAGACGTGAAATTCTTCGCGGTACCTTCTCTGTACCAATGTTTGATAATTTCTGCCATCATTTCATGATTGTCTCATTTTCATCCATCGTGTTTAGTAAAAAGACAGCTTCTGGTTTTAAAATATATCAAATGTTCTAGTTTAATTGCTGGATATCAGAATACTGTTTTTCTTTTACTGGCGCGGTGGTGTGCCTTTTCATATTTAGTTCTGTGTTAAACACAATGCTCTTAAAACAAGCAAAACACACTTTAATATAGCAAGAATTCTGCCGATGGACCTAAAACATCTACTAAAACTTGTTTCAATATCTGGCAACCAAGGTTATTTTTAGTTGACTTTGTAAACGTTTCTGTTCATTGAAATAAAAAAGATTTACCTAAAAATGATTGGGAAAAACTAACTAAAGGAAAAATTGAAATAAGTTTAAAGCACTAAAATTATAATAATAAACTAAATCTAAAATAAAAATGAATTAATATTATATAGCAACATAAAAAATAAACAGATCAATTATAAAAGGACAAAAGCATATACATAAATTGCTCAAACTTAACTAAAATGAACATAAAAACGAAAAATCTAAAAATAAAAAAACAAATTTGACTAAAATCAAAACTATAATAACTCTGCTGGCAACTTTATGATTATTTATCTTTAAATTCATCTTTTAATGCTAGATTTATGCAGGTTTTAAAGATTCTTTTTCTTAATGCACAGGAAGATTTTGTGCATTTTTGCTATATTTATTTACTGTGTGTTTCTCTTATTTTAAGAGGGATAATAATATTTTAACAAATTGTTCCTGTATTGGGACTGTGTGCTTAGTTAACCAAAATGTTTTTGTTGCTGTTTGAAAAAAAAAGTGTAAATGACGTTAAGTAGTCTTGCAAGATTAATTCATTTCAACAAAAAATGCAAAATATTTTTTAAATACTAGTTTTTTTGTTTCTAAGACACATTTACTGAACAACAAGACGAGTTTTGTTTTAGTGCATCTTTATTTTGCATCTTACTTGGTTTGGATTTATTTTCAAAGCATGAAGCAGTGACGCTTGGTAAAAAAGTGCTTAAGAACAAATCTCGTGCCAGCGGTGGTCTTTACTTCAATAACACGATCAGATGCCTTTGCCAAGTGCCCCTCTTTTGCACTGATGTGACATGAATGTGTGTCTTCATCTCATCCGCGTCTCTTGTGTTTGCGAAGACTGTCCGTGTTAAAGGCCTGTGGTGTGTGTTACAGCCCTGTGATCGTGGAAATCCCTCATTTCGGCTCTATGAGGGGGAAGGAGAGAGAGCTCATCATGCTGAGGAGTGAGAACGGAGAGACCTGGAAAGAGCATCATTATGACTGGAAAACCCAAGACCTCCAAGAGCTCCTCAATGGCATGGATGAAGGTAAAATCCACACGGCAGCTGGCCTTAGCAACCACCCTAGCAACCGCATCACAAAGTTCTGTCGTATGTCATCAATGCTTGTGTGTAACAGTAAAGGATTTCATGCTGATGTTGTTGACAGAGCTGGACAGCACAGCAGATCTGGAGAAGAAGCGGATCTGCAGGATTATCACAAAGGATTTCCCACAATACTTTGCGGTGGTGTCGCGCATCAAACAGGAGAGTAATCACATGGGTCCAGAGGGAGGGGTTCTGTCCAGCATGACGGTTCCTCTGGTCCAGGCCTCTTTTCCTGAGGGAGCGCTCACCAAAAAGATCAGAGTTGGGCTGCAGGTACATGGAAACGTCCAGACGATGCTGAATCTTTGTCATGAAGGAAAACGTTTTACTAGAGTAAACGTGTAGTGACTGTGTTTGTTTTAGCAGATTGATTACCATTGGAATATATGTATATGTGACCACAGCTGTCTTTCGACAGGCTCAACCTCTTCCAAATGAAGTGGTGAAGAATTTCGTAGGGAATCGTGCAACCTTCAGTCCTATAGTGACAGTGGAGCCTCGCAGGAGAAAGTTTCACAAGCCCATCACCATGACCATCCCTGTGCCTCCTCTCTCTGGAGAGGGAGTGATGAACGGGTACAAGGGAGACACTACACCCAGCCTCCGACTCCTCTGCAGCATAACCGGTGAGAGCGCCTTGCAGTCGTCAATAACACTGCGTAACGATGAAAAACCTCTAAATCCACATGTGATGACAGGTGGCACATCGCCGGCTCAGTGGGAGGACATCACTGGCACCACACCTCTCACTTTCATCAATGACTGTGTGTCTTTCACCACAAACGTATCTGCCAGGTACCAGAACATCATCTCAGAAAGTCTTCTTGCCTGTTCTGGATTCATCTCTGATCGCATTACGAACTTTGTGTCTCCAGGTTTTGGCTGGCAGACTGTCATCAGATCCCTGAGACGGTGGGTTTGGCCACTCAGCTCTACAGAGAGCTCATTTGTGTGCCCTACATGGCCAAGTTTGTGGTGTTTGCTAAAATGAACGACCCCGTGGAGTCCAGCCTGCGGTGCTTCTGTATGACGGATGATAAAGTGGACAAAACTCTGGAACAGCAGGAGAACTTCGAGGAGGTGGCCAGGAGCAAAGACATCGAGGTATCGTTATCTGTGGCATCGAGAGTGTAACCTGTCGTCTGATCATGTTGAAGACGTTTTTTCGTGTTGCATGTGAACATCTGTTTGTTTGAAAGGTGCTGGAAGGGAAACCCATTCATGTGGACTGCTACGGCAATTTGGCTCCGCTCACCAAATCTGGACAGCAGCTGGTTTTTAACTTCTACGCATTTAAAGAAAACAGACTCCCGTTCTGTGTGAAGGTAGGACAGTTTTTACCATGATATTACCTGTAGATACGTGATGAAAACCATAAAGCTACCAATATAAAATGTTTGTGCCATCTTTCGCAGTCCTGCCAGGATTTGATTTTTCATTTGTGATTTTTGCAACCAAAATGACTGAATTTCAGGTTATATATTTGTTTTTTAATAATGATAACTATTATGCCTTAAGTGTGCTACTAAGGTGCTATTTTTTCCAATAAATCCGCGGTCACACTTGACTTCCATTCAATGGCATGCGAATGCGTCAGACCGGAAACGCAAGCCCGTCCGAAGATATTTCGCTGCATAGCAAAGTTCAAGTTTGGTGAACTCTGACCTGTGAATTCGCATCATGTGAGTGCGTGAGACCAGTAGAAGATCAAAATGTCACAGCGTGACCTCTCGGTACAGAAAAGTTCAAAAACGGAGGAAACGCTCCCGCCCATTTTCACACCACCGTCCGGACTAATTTCGCATTTTCAAAGTCAAGTCTGACTGCAGCATAAGGATACAGACAGCAGTGGGTTTTATTAGGTTACTGTCACTTTAACACTTACATTAATGTGTGGATCTAATTCGCTAGTTGCACAAGATGGCGCCGGTGAGCTTTCGGGACGCCAGGGTCGGCAGACTAATTTCCGGTCGTATAACACAGTGGGAAAAGGAGGATTTTGAGCCGGTAAATATGGGTGTTTTTTATATAAAAAGAAAGTAATATATCAGCGATATGACAACTCCATAGTGTTATACAACCGGAAATAAGTCTGCTGACCCTGGCGTCCCGAAAGCTCACTGGCGCCATCTTGTGCAATTAACCCATAATAATAATAATAATTCATTAAATATATATTGTGCTTTTCTGAGTACTCAAAGCGCTTTACATGTGCTAGAACGCCCACCACACACCAGCGGAGAGGAGACAGAGTTACGAAGGCAATTAGTACATATGGGGATGATTAGGAGGACATGATGTATAGAGGCAAATGGGCAAATTTGGCCAGGATGCCGGGGTTACACCCCTACTCTTATTCGAAGGACATCATAGGATTTAGAACCCACACAGACCACAGGGTGAGCACCCCCTGCTGGCCTCAGTAACAACTCTTTCAGCAGCAACCTAGTTTTTCCCAGGAGGTCTCCCATCCAGGTACTGACCAGGCTCAACCCTGCTTAGCTCCAGTGGCAACCAGTCTTGGGTTCCAGGGCTACTATAGCCTATAAGTCTCTTATGCATTTATACAATATAATGTAGCCAAACCAGATCCAGTCCAGTCCAGAGATTCCAGCATTCCTAGATACGTAATTTGCGTAGGAGTAATTCATAGGTCGGGGATTATGCTAATTGTGAACGGAACTCATTAACATAGACACATTTTACTACGAAATCTGACGTTTACGAAGTATTTGTGAATCCGTATGAAAGTTTTCGGGAAGGTCTGTTTTGCGCGCAAATTACTCAGAGTTTACTCGTATATTTACGAATGTTTCATGAATGAGGCCCATTGTGTTTACTCTGTTTTGTGTGTCGTCGATATTTGAAACCGAGAATCTAAACAAGCAATGTTTGTTTCAACTAAGCAAAATCAATCAGTTTGTGGCGTGAAGATCCAGTAACATTCATTTGTCCTCTGTAGGTGAGAGACAGCAGCCAGGAGCCGTGTGGCCGTCTGTCCTTCCTGAGAGAAGCCAAAACCTCCAAGGGGCTGGTTCAGACCCCTATCTGTAATTTAAACATCACACTGCCAGGACTCAAAAAGGTACGAGCGACCAGCGGTCATGTGCTTCATATCATGCCATCTTCATACTCAGGACAGATAGACTCAGCGATGTTCTAATCACTGAAGGTTTAACTTGGCTCAGACTGCCTGAGTGTGTCTTTTATCTGTTTCAAGCTTCTGTTAGGTTGATGTTGTGGTTGTGACCGACCCAAATCACACGGTTGATTTGGATCACGCTTTGGCTGAAGGCGCACAAGCTTGTGCTTTTTCCAAACAGCTTCTGCTTTGTGCCTTTGTTTTGTTTCACCCCTTTATGTTTGGTCGCTGTGGCTTTACGTTGGTGTGCTCTCAAACGGCTTTTTTCACATCCTGACGTTTCTTTCCCTGCTCTACATTATGTTATCCCCTCTGTTTCTGCAATGCATCTTGGGAACGGAAAGGATGCGGATTCAGATCCTGAGGAAGAGGTAATGGCGCTCATCTCCATGTGGTGTGCTAGTTGCTTTAGCTTTGGGTTTCTCCTGTTAGACGGCTTGGTCTCAGCGCTTATTCTATTCAATGCGCTCTAGGTGTGCTGCATGTCATATTCTGCAGGCGTATTCTTTGATGCCTTGACTGTCAACGTGATTTTGATCATGAAAAACACAAGCAGAACAAACTTCTGTGTAAATCGCTGAGAAATACATGTTCAGAAAAAAAACATTACAGTTCACATCAATCGGTGCAGCATACGATTTACACAGAAGTCCACTTATTTATGTTTCATAAATAAAGCCCATTGTTTGTTTGTTTCGTAACAGGATAATATAGAACGTTTTTCTTCCTGTTTCATAACCTTAAATCCGTTGCTTTATATTAACGATTGAAGAGAGCCTACAGCCCGACCAATCTCAGTATTTCATCACTTTACTAAATCATGATCAAATCATTGTTCCTGTATAGTTGTCATAATCATTTTTGTCTCATAGAACACACAATAATAAGAACAATATTACACACAATATAATGACAGAAACAGCACATTAGCTCCAGGAGAGCTGTAATGATGTTAGGGCTGTTACTGGAGGAACTGATAGGATCTTTGTTGTTGTTGTTGCAGAGTGAAAAACCAGAACGACGTCATACCTTTGCATCCCTAGCCTTACGTAAGCGCTACAGCTATCTGACCGAGCCTGGAATGAGTGAGTGTGATGTTTTCACTAATGTTTGAGAAACCAAAGCATTGGAAGCATTAAATATGATATATATCACATACACGTTGTGTTATCTGCACATTCTTGCCATACATAAACCACAGTCCACATGCTTGTTTTTATCTTCTTGTTAAGTTTGCATGTCAAATGTTGGTATTTCAGTTGGTGTGCCGTGCCTGCCTTGTGCTTGTGATATTATTTCATCGGTCTGTTCCATTTCTCCCCACTGACCAGAATAATGTATTGCAACCCTCATAGCATTTTACTTTGACTGACTTATTCATGCAGTATGGCATCAAAGTAAACATCATTTTCTTTTGATATATCTCTTTACAACCAGTCTTGCTCCTTTTGGCTTTGTGATTGTGCAGAATTGGTTTATTTTTGGCGGAAATGCATGGAGAGCCACAGGTAGATTCTCTCTGGGGCTGTCACAGTTTGCACTGAATTGCCTGTCACCGAGGTTACTCAGACCTGCATGACATGCATAGATATTATGAACTTTAAGCGGATTTAGCCTGCGTTTGCCCTAATATGTTTTGCTGTAGCACAGGAACAAAGATGTTTTTTTTTTGGAATCTTCGAAAGACCCAAATTGGGAATAGACCTGTTTTGGACCAAACAGATAAAAGGCACGGTAGTAACTGAGGTTAGTCAGTCACAGGAGAATATAGCACATCGAAAGTCAAAAGTGAAATTATTTTGCTGTGGTCCTGTGCATTTGTCTTGCCGTTTTACGTTCTGTGTTTTTTTGTTCTTGTCATCGTTTTGCGTGGGCTTTGTTGGTTTTTTAGTTTTGTTTTGTGGACCATGGATGTCTTTGGATCATCTTTAATTTGGCACCATCCCCATCTTCAGTTCCATTTCACATCACAAAAACTGCTGTTGTACCTCTTTATAAGACAAACGCCACTGACCAATTTTTTCCTTCTGGTCTCTCTGTTTTTTTCACCATTTTTGTTGACTTTCTGTTGGATTTCATTTGTCTGTTTAAAGAAACAGTTGAAAGAAGTACAACAAGAACACTGCCTGCTGGTTACGCTCACAAACCTGTCTTTTCAACAAGATCTTACCAGGCATGGTCGACTGCTCCTATTACCGTCCCTGGGCAAACAAAATGCGGACTGGGTTCCCTCTCCAGTTCACCTTCCAACACGCCATCTGCTTCGCCATTAAAATCTGCATGGTCCATTTCCTCCACTTCTCCAATCAAGTCCACCCTCGGAGCTTCAAATGTTTCTCCTTCAATGTCAGTTAGCGATATAGCATCACCCATTAGAACATACAGGTCTATGTCATCTCCCATAAAGACTGTGCTTCAGCAATTCCAAAACCAAGTTCCAGTTTCATCCAGCCTCCTGGCTTCTACAGCTAAAACTGATCCTGTGTCCATTAAGGGGCTTGCTGCGTCATTTTCCTCAAGAACTAACTTGATTTCATCTCCTGGATCATTGCTAGAGAAAACATTCAGCACAGTAACCCAGTCAGATTCTGTAAAGTCCACCACAAATACATACTCTGCCTTATCATTCAAGTCAGCCCTGGCCCCCACAAGTACAGCAGCGTCCTCAAACGTTCGAAGTATATCAAGCTTGTCTTCCAATTTAACCACCACAGATGTGTCCAGGGGAACAATACCGTCAACAAAACCTACAATACACAGCACAGAAACAGTCCTGTTAAACGGATCCATTACACCCCTAAAATATCCCTCGTCCTCCTCTGCATCCTCCCGTCTGTTTACAGGAGGGACTTACAGCTTGCAGGAACGGATACAAGCCACAACCCAAGCAGCAACAGAAAGTGTCGGTGCGGCGTTTAGTGAGGCGGAGAAAACACTCGCTGGTTCAAACTATAGCACACTGAGATCTCTGTCTTCCCCTTTTAGAGGGAATTTGTCAAGTTCTGTTTACGATTCCCTTAGATCACCAGCCACCCCCACCACTTTGATATCATCCACTTCCATGACTGTGCCTGTATTTTCCGTGGTCAATGTGATCCCTGAACCCCAGGGGAAGAAAGTACCAGACACAATAACAATCCCACCACCGACACGCACTCAAGCACAGTCCTCTACATCTAGACAGAAACCCCCAAAGCCCTCACTGTTTATTTCCCCTGCAGCCCTCAAAGCAGCTGCCACACCCACGCTGGCATCCAGTCAAGAGATTCTTAGGGACGTGGCAGATATGAAGGAAGATTTGATAAGAATGACTGCAATCTTACAAACCGACCCCACTAGTGCAGCCAAAAGCTTTCAGTCACATGTTTCTAAAGAGTCTAAGATTGAGGATGAGGAACCTTTCAGATTGGTTGAGAAAGTTAAAAAAGACCTTGTCAAAGTTAGTGAAATTCTCACAAAGGATGTCCTGAGTGAGGCGAGAAGCTCAAGTAAAGACAGAGCCTCGGAGGACGAGTGGGAAGAGTTCTCCAAAGATGAAATTGAGGAGGCACGGCAGAATGCCCTGCGATCCCTCCCAACATTCGAACAGGCCCTACCTGTCGGACCGCAATCAGTGACAGACAATGATCTCGATTTAGCTAAAATGGTTGATTATTTAGTGAATGATATAGGTGCTAGTTCCATCTCCAAAATGGCTAATGTTAAGAGCAGATATGATGAAATAAAAAAGGAAGGAGAGGAAAAACAGAAGCGCACCATAAAACCCGAGCACAAGTTGAAAATGCCTCCCACAGGTATGCGAACCTCTCCCTCAGAGAAAGATTTGAGTAAATTAGCCGACTCCTATAGTGGCACAGATGCTATCTTGGAATCCCCTGATGACTTTTCCCATGAACAAGACAAGAGTCCACTCTCAGATAGTGGTTTCGAAACTAGAAGCGAAAAGACCCCGTCGGCCCCGCAAAGCGCAGAGAGCACAGGGCCCAAACCCCCCTTCACAGATATGCCTATTCCCCCTGTCATAACAGAAACCAGAACCGAAGTTGTTCACGTCATCAGGAGCTATGAGCATCCTGAGGAGGCCCGTGAACCTCTAATGGACGAGGCTGCCGCTTTGAACCCTCCAGCATGCACTGAGCCCGAGGTGGCAGTTAGCTCCATCAAAGACAAGGTAAAGGCCCTGCAGATGAAAGTCAACTCAGATGAGCTGGCATGCGTCAAAGAAGAGACCCATATTACCACTACAACTCGAATGGTCTACCACAAACCTCAGCTAAAAGACATCGGCTCTGAGAGAACTGAAGAACCAACAATGTCAGTACAAGACCTAATGAAAGCTTTTCAGTCTGGAAGAGACCCTTCCAAAGAACTGGCTGGCTTATTTGAGCACAAAGCTAGCCAAGACTCCATTAAAGGAGACGAGCTGTCCCCACGGTTCCTTGAAAAGGACAAAAAGCCCAAAGTTGAGAGAATAATTGAGGTACACATAGAAAAGGGCAACACATGTGACCCAACTGAAGTCATAATCAGGGAGACGAAAAAGCATCCAGAGTTTATATGTAAGGGTGAGCGAGGTCTTAAGGAGCTTTTTGATAAGGTTGAGGGTGATTATGAGGCCCTTCAAGATGAGGATGAACTTATTGCTGAAGAGTCACTGCCTTTCTTCTTAGACACATCCCGAGTGAATACCCCTGTCTCACAAGAGGAAGAGAGTCGCCCCAGTTCAGCTCAGCTCATTGCCGATGAATCATACAAAGCTTTAAAGCTCCTAAGCCAGCATTCTATTGAGTATCATGACGATGAGCTTTCTGAGCTAAGAGGGGAGTCATACAGGTTTGCTGAGAAAATGTTGCTGTCAGAAAAACTAGACATATCACATTCTGACACAGAGGACTCGGTGGCAGACCAGTCACATAGCATAAGTGCTGATGTGCAAGGGGCAGAAGGCTTTTATGGAGAAAAAGTAGCTGGCCCCAGGAAGGAGTCCAAGTTCAGGTCAGCAAGGGATGCATCAGACAAATCAGGTAAATTTTCGCAACAAGATGAGCAGTATGACAAAGTAACAGTATTACATTACACTACTGATCCTGGTAGCCCTAAACATGCGGTCTGGATGCGTTTCACCCAGGATAGACAGGACAGGAATAGAGAGAAACTCATTTACGAAGACAGAGTAGATCGAACTATTAAAGAGGCAGAGGAAAAACTGAGTGAGGTTTCACAGTTTTTCCGAGACAAGACAGAAAAATTAAACGATGAGCTTCAGTCGCCAGAGAAAAAGAAACCAGCGAGACTTTCTAAGGAGACACGGTCAGGGCCTAGTTCCATGTGCAACACTCCTGAAAAAAAACTAAAGGGTACAGCTGACGACTGGGATAAAGGCAGGCAGAAGCTGTTTGGCAGTACAAACGAAAGAAAAAGTGCAAGTCTGCCAAACAGTCCCGAGAGACATGTGCTGTCGCGCTTCAGTGAGGATAAATCAAAACAGGACGATGCTCCTCAACAAGCAAAGACAGGCAATGCAGGCCCCCCAGTCCCAGTTAAGACCTCCAAAGTGAGCTCTTTTCGACAAAAGTTTGAAACGGAAGCACAGAAACAGGATACAGCACAATCAAAACAACCGGTCAAAAAATTACCAGAAAGTAAATTGCCCGTATTTCAGTCTTTAGCTGGTTCAAAAAGGGCAGATGAAGAACAGACACCCTCTAGAAAATTAACGGAAACCAATACAAATAAACTAGCCACTGAGAGTAGCAAAGCTCAAGGTTTTCAAGGAAGGGCGGTTGTCTCAAAGCAGGCAGGTGAAAAATCGTTGCCTGGAATCTCTCCCAAATCAGAAACCATTGAATCCAGATCATCATTTTTTGAGAAAAAGGAGCGTAAGAGCGAGGAAGAGACACCACAGAGCCCTGCTAAAGTTCATTCTCTTGGCCTACATATTACAAGTAGGCAAAGTGTAACTGATCATGTTAAAGAGCAACAGTGTTTAAAAAGTGACACTAAAACTGAGACAGGTGTTTTATTATCAAAGGATAATCTCAGTAGGAATGACTCCCAAATCAAGACCCTTAAGAAAAAGACAGAATCTCATATTCCTGTTAGAACAGCATCTGGTTCCTCTGAAACTAATCAAACAAGTAAAGTGAATCAAGATATTTTAGGTAAACAAACTGAAAAGAGTCAATCACACATACCTACTTTGACCAAAGCAAGGATTCAGGGCCGTGTAGAGTTACAGAGAGAGGAATCTGCAACAAAGAAGTCTCAAGAGGTTTCTGCAGAAGGTAGAAATGACATGAGCCCAGTGGAAAAAATATCAACAGTTACAACAAGAGAAAGTTTTAAAGGGTTAAAAACGTTACCAGTCTACGTAAGTGTTCAAGTGGCAAAACAGTCTGAGAAAGATACATCAGGAGCAGCAAATGGCACATTCAAAAAGATGGTCAGCTCAGAAAGTAGAACGATTTACACGGTTAGACAAAAACAGCCCCCATCTCCTCAAGGCAGCCCTGATGACGACACTTTAGAGCAGTTCTCTTTTATTGATAGCTCTGGCAAAAGTCCAATGACTCCAGATACCCCAAGCTCAGAAGAGGTCAGCTATGATCTCACTTCAAGAACCCCTGACTCTTTTATTGCATTTATGCCAGGTATTGCTAGCCCAATAGCAGAGGTTTCAGAGGAGTCGGAAGGTAGCGAGCAGGGAAAACATTTTTCTTTCAAAGAGTTCAAAGCAGAAAAAACAACCAGTGGCAAACAAGAAACTGGCACAGAGTCAAAAGACAAACGAGTTGCATATATTGAGTTTCCTCCTCCACCGCCATTAGACTCAGATTCATCACAGCCTGAGAAAAGGGGGTCGACTCCGTCTTCCGAGGCTGAGACTGAGATGATGGAAGTGAATCTCCAAGAGGCGCGTGATAAACGTCTCCTCACCGAACCTATAATAAGAGTCCAGCCACCATCTCCTGTGCCCCTAGGAGCTAATGACAGCGATTCAAGTGAGGAGGAATCAGTCTTTAAACCCATACCAACAAAGAAATATACCTTTAAGATGGATGGGGACAAAATTGAGAAAGAAAGCCAATTAAAAGAGCATGACAATAATGGGCATCGCAAAGAACTAGGGGCAAATGGTAACGCAAAAGAAGATGATGATGATTATGAACAAAATGGCAATGATCAGTCTATCACAGATTGCTCAATAGCAACAACTGCAGAGTTCTCACATGACACAGATGCTACAGAGATCGACTCTTTGGATGGCTACGAACTTCAGGATGAGGATGACGGTCTAAGTGAACACTTCACCAAACCGATTGGCTTCCCCAATGAGAACAGAAAAGATGTTTGGTCATCAGATAATTTGACAAGGCCAAGTGACCGTTGCCAGAGTAAACTTGAAGTCATTGAAGAAGAATCACCAGTTGAGGAGAGCAAAAAGACCAAAGCCAACACTGATCCCTCAAACAAAAGAAATGGTGAAGACAATGAAAGAAACGGGAAGCATTCCGATCACGGTTTGTCGGAAACGTACTTTAGCTACAAGCTTGATGAGGAGTTTAATACTCCTTTCAAAACTGTTGCAACAAAAGGATTTGATCCTTGGTCAAGCAAAGGCGGAGAAGATGAAGTTGTGGATGCTAGAATTAAAGACGACGAGCCCAAGCCTTTTGGGTTAGCAGCAGACGACAAGTCTACAGCCACAACCCCTGACACAACTCCTGCGAGAACCCCGACCGATGAAAGCACACCAACTAGCGAGCCAAACCCTTTCCCCTTTCACGAAGGGAAGATGTTTGAGATGACCCGCAGCGGTGCGATTGACATGAGCAAGCGGGATTTTTTGGAAGAGAGGCTCCAGTTTTTTCAGATTGGTGAGCATACATTGGGAGGGAGGATAGGGGATGGGGTGAGAAAACCAACTTTGGTTACCTCCAATCCACAGATAGTAGAAAGAGCACAAGTTAAGCTGGAGGACAACACAGTCATATCATACAATATCATTCAGATATGCACTGACCGCTCGGGCACATCTCACGACATGGAGCCTCCCCCATATTCAGAAGTCAGTTCTAATTTATGTTCCTCGTTTAGAGTAGGGCTCAAATCTGCCAGTGTCGAGAGGAAGGATCTTGTTTGTGTAGATTGGGATAGTTGTAAAGGTCAAACAGTAGGGACTCATCAAAAAGGACCAGAAACATGTCGAGAAAGCCAGTACGATCAAAGAACAGGCTCTTTAGGGGCCGAGCCGCAAATATATTTCCAGAAAAACAGCGATCATTCAAATATCGATCAGAGTAATGTTGAGGCCTTAAATACGGCAACTCATTGCTTGCAACACAGCAGTGTAAAAAGCAATCAGTTGTCAATGTCTCATCCTGGCGCAAGTAAAGACGTTAACCCGTGTAATGATTCAGTCAAAATGGACACTTTTAGCAATGATAATATCCCCAAAATGTGCAGTGACATGAAAATAAAGATACCAAAGTCCAGGTTGCCGGTGAGAGCAGCTCATTCATCATTTCATTCTAAAAACGATACCGTTACATGTTCAAGAAAGCTCAAACCAGTTGCCAGGAATCGATTAGATCCATTCCCAGGTGTGAAGCCTAAATCTAGAATCCCAGTGATGAAGGTAAAAAATGTTAGCTCCATACCAGTAGGGAAATGTAAGAGCAACCAGAGAGATAAAGCGCAGACAACCAAAGTAACAGCTACCAAGAAAATGATAAAACCAAGCCCAGTTAGTAGATCAGGCAGTACACGTGGACAGAAGCCTTTATGCGAGGTGGCCAAAAGCTCTAGCAGTGGCTCCAAACATAGTGGTGCAGTTAAGCTTCCAAACTGCCAGGAGAAAAAAATGCAGGCATATGATAAGGATGGAGAAAGCAGCACGTCAAGGAGCACATCTTTATCAGAGCCGCCGCAGCCTTCCGGTACATCCAGGTCTGCTAGAGACGTGAGGTCACAGGTTGAGCAGTCCGGCAGAGACAGGAGGAGGAGTAAGAGGACTGATGGAGGTGAAGGCAGTCAGGGTGCTAGGCCCCAAGTGGCCCCCGGCGTGGAGATCGAGCCTAGTTTGTAAAACTTTCCACTTGTATGATCTTAGTTGCATGAGCTGTTGTGATTGCCTGTGGTGTGACCTGACCGTAGATGTCATCTCTGTCATGTTGTCATCTTTCTCTCTCTTGTGTACTCTTGTGTACTGATCTTTCTATGGATTAGCCAGGTTTAATGTAGCATGCCAGTGTTAGTAGGTCACCGGCCATTCTTAGTAGAGTCTTTGTGAGGTGTTAAGGAGATCTGCAGATGTCCCGAGGCCACGCAGACACACTGTCCTAGCACACAGCACTGAAGACGCCCGCATGTTTCGATTCATTTGATACTGTGAATTGACCCACAACGTGCCGTAGAGACATTTGAACTGTGTCTTTTTAATTTGTGATGTCTGTTGTAAGATTTCACTATTAGATGGGTTATACGTGTGTCCTGTTAGATCCTGGTAGAATACATTTTTAACTAACCCTTTAAAACCACTGACAAGCTAACCAGACAATATCAAAATGTTTTGGAAACTCTTTTCTGATCAGTACGCCCCAAAGCGATATATAAATATGAAGCGCACTTTGTTGTAGCCAAAATCTCTGCAAAACCTTTGATTGTCTTTGCTTGATCAGGAAAGGGTAGTTTACTTCATTACTTTTTTAACCTTCTCTTAAACGTCGATTTGAAGAGTTGTTCATGTTTCTCCGTCTTCTGCTCTCAGGCCCTCAGAGTCCCTGTGAAAGGACAGATCTGCGTATGGCTATTGTGGCAGATCATCTTGGCTTGAGTTGGACCGGTAAGAGCTTGCAAAAACTGGAGAGGGTCACCACCTAGTGGACAAAGCTCTTAGCACACATATAAGCTACATTTGTTTATCTTTGTAAAAATATGTGGTTTTAATAATGTGTGTATGCATTCTGTTTTTGTTTGGAGAGTATATTAGTGTGGTAGTGTCGTGTGTTTTTGCTCTGTTTGATGTTTTCTGGTAGCGTGGCTGTGATCAGTAGGGTGTGTCATCTGCAGTCACTGCAGCACTCTGTACATATGTACGGGAGGCGGCAGAGACCGAGGAGACTCTAAATCAATTTTTAATGTGTTGCAGAACTGGCCAGAGAAATGGAATTTACAGTCGATGAGATAAATCACATCCGTGTGGAAAACCCAAATTCATTGACAACTCAGAGTTTCATGCTATTAAAGAAATGGGTTAGCCGAGACGGCAAAAACGCTACAAGTAAGTGTGGTCATGGAGTCGGTATTGTTTTTTTTAACAAGGGTTAAAGGAATAGTTCACCAATTCTTTTTTAAATAATTTTTCATTTTAATTCCATCTCAGATGTATGACTTCCTTTCTAATGTGAGCACAGAGAAATCCTTTTATATTAAAATGTGAGAGAATTGTCATATTTGGGTGAGCTATTCCTTTAATCATATGGAGGGTCCCGGTTGGGTACAGGAGCAGTGATGTAAAATTCATATTTTTATTCAGCATGTGTGAGCAAGCATAAACGAGTTGTTGTTTTTCTTTTCTCCGTACAGCGGATGCCTTATCTGCAGTCCTGACTAAGATCAATCGGTTGGATATTGTGACATTGCTGGAAGGGCCGATTTTTGACTATGGTAACATATCAGGCACGAGATGTTTTGCAGATGATAGCGCAGTTTCCCAGGAGCAGGCTGATGGTAAAGTTTAGCCCCATCTACCTGAACTCTGTTTCTCTATTTCTCTCACAAATCTGTAGATTCATAGAACCATCATGGCAAAACATTTATTGCTCTAAATTCAAGTCCAGTAGAAACTTAAACTCAAGTTTAAGTTTAAGTCTCAATCTTCTTTTCTAATCTGTTAGATTCCCCGGTTATCTACACTGTTTCCCAGGCTGGTATTGGACCAGTCAGGGATCGGTGTAATGGTATTTACTGAATTGTTTTTGATCGTATGTTTGTATGAAAGCTTAAAGCATGCAGCTGTACATGACATAAGCCAATGCTGAATCCAAACTTAATCCCATTTTAATTATAAAGAGCAGAAATTACAAGACATTTTTATTACAACATTTGTTAAAGGAACACCCCACTTTTTTTTGGAAATAGGCTCATTCTCCAACTCCCCCAGAGTTAATAAGTTGAGTTTTACCGTTTTGGAATCTATTCAGCCGATCTCCGGTCTGGCGATAGCACTTTTAGCATAGCTTAGCATAGATCATTGAATCCAATTAGACCAGTAGCATCGCGTTCAAAAATGACCAAAGAGTTTAGATATTTTTCTTTTCTTCTGTACTTATATCGTGTGCTAAGACCGGCGAAAAATGAAAAGTTGCGATTTTCTAGGCCGATATGATTAGGATCTATACTCCCATTCCGGCGTAATAATCAAGGAAGTTTGCTGCCGTAACATGGCCACAGCAGGCGCAGTGATATCACGCTCCTTGTGCAAGCAGTTGGTCACGTTGGATATGTTGACGGAAGTTAGCCTATTTCCACATCACTGCACCTGCTGTGGCCATGTTACGGCAGCAAACTTCCTTGATTATTACGCCGGAATGGGAGTATAGATCAGCTGAATAGATTCCAAAATGGTAAAACTCAGCTTATTACCTCGGGGGGAGTTGGAGAATGAGCCTATTTCCAAAAAAAGTGGAGTGTTCCTCTAAAGCCTCATAACCAGAATCTGAAAGAGATTTGTGTGTAATTTGTGTGTGACTGTTTATTAAATATTTTGGTTAGCGTTACGATGCTTTCATCTACCAATAAGAGCGTAGTTAAACTCATATTTCAATTGGTCTACCTCCAAACCTAAAAAAGTCTATAGACTGCATCTGCTGTGATGGGTTTAAGAACAGGTTCATGCTTATAATAATATTATGTTTATATGTATAGACCATTTCATCGGACGCGCCCGCGCCTGACCCCCAGTTAACTTCCGGTCTGTACTTGGCTAGCGTCTAATAAGATAACTATTTATATTTTATTTAATTTTTGTTAATATTAATTTGTAATATAATAATTGTTTAAAATAAACGATTTGTAGAATTTAGTTGTATGTTTATTTTATTAAATAAACAATTTGTTGAATGGGTCCTGTAGTTCGGTCGCATTTAAAGAGAGCGTATGGTACATTGACAACTAGCGGTTGAGCTTGGTATCGCAGTCTAAATTCAAAATATTGGAGAAACAAGTTTAGCCAAGTAACGCTTCTTCTCGGTTTCTTTTGATTGTTATCAGAAATAATCTACAGGCACTCGATGGTTTGTGAATGTGTACCGGAAGTTCAGTTGGGGTCACAAAAGTGCGCATGCACAGTAACTTTTGTTTATGTTGTTAAGATGAAACCGTCTATACAAACTACAGAATACTCTCTGAAATCAATTAGCAATAGCACTCTGTCTTCTGTCATATACTCTCTCTCTCTCTCTCTCTCTCTCTCTCTCTCTCTCTCTGAAATATTACAAATACATTGAAATCTAACCTGCTTTTACAGCATGACTCTTTCTCTCGGTGTAGTGTTTACAGTAATACAGTAGTGTTAAATGGAAGCTGTTTTAATAGCATGGCTCTGGCTACTCTGGAATGTCTGCTTGCTATCGAGCTGCCTGATTCTCCAATATCCCAGAATCCTCTGAACCTTCCTGTTAGAGCGCTTCCGCTGTCAATCCAGACCCACTGCTCCTCCACCGTCAGTCATAGGGCCAGCGCTGTCCCTCTCTTCTCTCTAGTGCTAGCTCTCGCTACAGCTCTATGCTCATGCCATCATAAATCACACTGGTGTTAACATTACAGATGTGTGGCATCCACTAATACATATCTATGGTTAACACTTCATTCTCATCTTAATTTAGCCGAAATAACTTAAGATGCAATATCATCCTAGTAGATCTGATTTTCTAACACTCTCATTTTTTAAATCAACCCTGCTCCATATCTCTTCACAGTGGTGGCCATGATAGTTCCCACTGCCCCCTCTTTATCTACTGTACCTCCTGTATCTGAACTATTGAGCAGAGAACCACAATCTCAGTCTGTTTCTGTCTCATCCCCATCATCTTTCATCTTCCTCCATTTACGCCAGGACCCCTCTGTTCCTGAACTTTACATTTAGTGTTGTTATTGTTGGCCTTTGAAAACCACATGGCAAACTACCGTGTTTAATAACTGTAACTACTATAACCGTACTAATGATACTATATGTTGCTCACATTAATGATATGTCTGTAATGGAATATTCTGGGTTACTATTGGCCATTTATGGCATTTTGTTGCCCCAGAGGATGATAAAGACATTGGGTTGTTTCAACCTATGGTTGGATGAAATATGGACAAACCCAACTGCTGCTTTAGGTGAACCTAGAAAATGTCCATGTTTAACCCAAGCGTGGCTTGAAACAACACACCCTGTTACCTTCCGTGTGTAAACCCAGCAGCTGGGTTTGTCTATATTTTATCAAAGGTTGAATTTTTGTTCAGTAAAAATGTGTTGAACACAAATAACCCAGACTATTCCTTAAGGGATAAAAGATTAGGCGAGTTATATTATGAATTCCACCGTAACACCGATATCTTCTCCATGACATTTTCAAAGGCCTCTCTCATTGTGTCTGTTTCTGTGGCATTGTGCACAAGTGGTGTTCGCCTCCATCTCCCTGTGTTGTATCACTCAGGTTACCAAGACATTGAGCTGGAGCTTAAGAGTCCCTCAGAGCTGTCCTATGAGCCCCCGACCCCCCTGCGGCAGGATGATTTCTTTAGCGAGGACGGTAGGCTAAACTTCCCCACTAGTGCCCCCGTTAGGCCCAGTGAACTTTCCCTGCCATCCACTAGCAGCCCCACGTCTGCAGATGCCAAGCCTCCTACTGTGATGGAAGAGGACACCTCGATCAGAGGTCTAGGCTCCTTCGGCCAAGAGGATGGGTCAACTGAAGACAACCTTCATGAATCTGCGGTCTCCTTGAAACAACGCGACAGTGAAGTAACGTCAAAAGAACCAGACGTCTTTCCAAGCAGCCCGGTGAGAGAGCAAGCCCAACCCAAGCCCACTGTTTGTTCCTCAGCCAGCGGAGCTCCTGGAGAGAGCAGCAAGTCTGGATTTGACGAGGAAGATGAAGAATTGACCCAAGAGAAGATCAAGATTCTCTTGGAGAACATTAAGTTGGAGGAAGGCTTAGAGGATGTGGAGATGACTGAGGAGAGGCTGCAAGAGATCCTCTCACAGGTGCAGCAGGCAGAAACCCATATGTCTTCAATTTCAGGTTTGCAGGGTGAAATATCTGGTGCAAAGGTGACGGTGACGGCTTCAGGCCAAGGCCTGGGTATTGATACACAAGGGCAAAGGTAAGAACCGTCACCTTCATGGACACTGATATCCACCTGTAGCACGTCAGGTATCAACTAATGTTCTTCAAACTTTGATACCACACAGCCAAGAGCCCGTGTCCTCAACTAATGGAGTGCGAGTTGAGAAGCAAAATGGAGAACATCCAGAGCACCAAGCGCCAGACGCCAGCAAGTCTTCTAGCAAAACAAAGGGCAAAGCAAGGAAAGACTCTGGACGGCAGGAGGTGAGCAGCGAGACGCTGGAGGACAGAGGAACGGAATCAAACAACAGAAAGGAGGGCATAGCTGTTTCTGAAGCTCAGGTAGGGTGCTTTTTAAAAGAAAAACATTGAAAAGCTGAAACCAAAACATTTATTGCATACTGTACAGTGTCCAGATAAGGCTCAGAGTGTCTCAAAACGCTACCTAGTTTAATACACATTCAATGAAATCAGCCATTTTTAACCTCGTCCTCATAACTGCTCGAGTGCACATGGATGTTTGCTTCCTAAACATTTTCAGATTACAAACACCATGTGCATCAGGCTGTTTACCATATAAACGTTCTTGTAATTGGGATAGTTAATCGCAACTACTGTAAGTTATCAGCGTCCCAGTGTAAAGTGGGTGAAGACCCTTGCTAGTGTCCAAATTCATGTTCATGTACTGAATCACACCACTGGGAACTAGCGAGTAGATTTAGACTTAAGGTTCGCAAAAAGTATACGACAAAAACACAACTCGGGAATTCTGGGAAGATTGCACTGGGGAGAATTGTAACTTGAGTTAAAGGTGAAGCATGACGGCTCATGGGCTGACGTGACTCTAGCAGGGAGCTTGTAAAGAGAATGAATCCAGTTCAGATGAGGAGGAGACTGTCACCACCAGAGTGTATCGACGGAGAGTGATTCTGAAGGTACCGTGAGTGGTGCTGGTGCAGATGGTTTGCGTTCATCCGTGTGCCGTGTGCTTTAGCAGAGTCTGTGTGCTTAGAGGACATGAAGTGACACTTTCATCAAACAAATCTACCGTTCGAATCGTTTCCTCGTTCTGCTGTGCAGTTTTTACTTTTTTATCTGTTTTGCCATCTTTTATTTACAAAATAATGGTGTTAGTGCACAACCGTTGGGGGACAGCAACATGTCTGACTGCATATTACAGCAGCATATAAGGCAGATCTAGTCCTCCGTTTAAAAGCCATTAATATGCAGAAATGTATTTCGAGTTATGCATGACCCGAGGTGATCTGTGTATATATATTTGCTGTCTCCAAGACAACTCGCTGGCTCACGACTCTGTTTTCACCTGCTGTGTTAGTGACCGGATCCTTTATAGACCACTTCGCAAGATGTAAACACTGGTCCAGAAGTTTTTTGTTTAGTTTTTAAATCTCACGTATATACTCAGAACCAAATGTTCTGTTAGTTGTGTTTTGTTTAACCGTTGTTTAAGAATTGAAACAGGAAGTTCTGACCAGCGTTGGACAAGTTTTCCAAAGTGGTCTATAGTGAAGATTTAATTTGTTGTTTAGATTAAATTGCGTGCATGTGTGTGTGTCAACGATCAGAATTAAGCAACGCCTCATCCGTCTCATCCTGCATCTGTAGGGTGATCAGGCCAAAAACGTTCCCGGCGAGACAGTGACAGAGGAGCAGTACACTGATGACGATGGAAACATAGTCACCAGAAAAGTAATGTCCATGTCCTACAGAGTGACCGTTACCTCCCCTAAATCACCTGTACACGGATATAAAGCAGTTCCACGTCACTTTACCCCCCTTCTCTTAGATCATCCGCAAGGTTGTGTGTCGCACGGCTGCTGTGGAGGAGAAGGGAAGGAGAAAGCGTGGGAAGCGCTCCCGGCAGGCCGGTAGGGCCGGACAGGAGGAGGAAGAGGGGGGCCCCGGGCCCCGCAGAGAGCACACTGAGGTTGGCCTCGTGTGCCGTGATGATGCTCGTGATAGTGTGACCCTCCGTGTTCTGAAGTTTTCAGTATAACGCATCTAACTGGAATCTTCTGCTGTGGGTTTGAAGTGACGTCATTAATGGAGAACTGAGTGAACGTTTCTAATAGGACTGCACGGTTATGACGGAAATCTTGAATAAATTGGAATCACAATTATTAAGTAATCCACTGTGGAAATAAACGCAGATGTCATGCTGTAATGTTACACATGACACATTAGTTCATCACCAAAGTCGAATGACATTTATTTATTTGTTGATTAACTGTGCAGCCCTAAACTCTTGAATGTGTTGAACACACTGGATTTCTCACAGAGTTTTATTTCAGCATCTGTCGTGCGTGATGGAACGGGAGTGATATTAATAATCACACGGACACCTGGCATGTTGCATGGCGACTCTGTTAAAGTCATTTCTGCTTTTCTTCTAATTCTCGTTTTCATTCCAGGCCGGTGAAGGAGGGAATGGCAAAAAGAAGGACGGAAGACAAAGAGAGAAAAAGAGTCAATCGTAACAGCTGTGTGCACTTTCTGGTAAGCACTAAAAACAAAACTGCTCAAAGTGGAAACTAGGGATGCACCCATAGCGACACCAGTAGCGGTATCGGGCCGGACACTAAGCTCGTGTACACCATTTAAAAATGGTATCGGTGCATCCCGAGTGGTAACCCATGGAATCAGACTGTTACTTGTGTAAAGGTTCATTCAAGCCAAGAACAATAAGTATAAAGTAAAAAAGTCATTCAATTGAACTATAAAGAGTGTAAAGATACAGAGGATCGATATTGATGGGATCACTTTTTTCCCCAGCTGATAACCAATAAATCATAAGAATCATAAGAATAGCGGAAGTAATAAAGTATAAATAAAAAATTGTGGCTGTGAGAATGAAAGCTTGTATCTTCAAAACAGCAACTTTTTTTTAAATAAGCGTTTAAATATTTGCCAAAGCCAGAAAATTCTAGCAATTCTAGAGCATTACATGATGTGTTTTGCTCTGTTTCAGACGTGAAATTGTTTCAAAATCATTTTCCTGGGTGGAAGATCACTGGAAACTCGCAGGAGGTCAGGGAATGAAAACGGTGTGTCTACAACTTCACAAAAATAAAAGGATTTCAGCCAGAGGACTTTTGATTTCGCATGAGCATGATTAACTTGTTTCTGTCAGTAACGAGGGGCGGCTGACGGTCACCGAGTGTCGAGAGGACATTGACGGTGCCACATTTCCATCGATCGGAAGTGTCAGGAATAAAACACCTCCGTGACCGAACACGCCACAAAACCCCATGGATGATTGACAGAAACGGAGGGGCACGTTCCAATCACTTCTACACTCGCCTTACTTTTCTTTTGTTTGTTTTTTTGGCCCCATAATGTCGGGGTGTATGATGCTGTTTGATGGAGGTTACGATGTACATAAATTACACTGTATAAATTCTAATGTGGCTCACAATGTTGTCAAGGCACTGGCAAGTGTGTGCGAATGAACCACCGATTCTGATTCCAGTTTTAAGGGAACGCTTGAGTGTAACGCACTTGTATGATTATTAGCAGGACAAATGTTTGTAAATGAAAAAAGCCAGCTTGATTTTAACAACAGACGTTTCTTTTAAACCTGGTACACGACCTGGAGCGCCTGTGGATCTTTTCAAAGATTTCTTCAGAGTACTAATATTTTCATGCATGTGAATCACTTTATAATGATTGATTTTTTTCTAACAGCATAACACACAGGAGAAAAGGCGAGAATGTTCTGGATGTGTCCACTCACAGCCTTGCCATTGCTCACTGTAGTTTTTTGAGTAAGATGACAGTATCACTTCATGGTTCGGCTTCACTAAAACTTCACTACCGGTTTCTCTCTTCACTTACAGATTCACCAGAAATCATGCGTTTCGGCTGTAAGATGTATAAATCTTTTGGTCAGCCGATCATTTGTAATCTTTTCAGCAGTGTATTATTACTTTTCAAGGCTGCTGTGGTTTTGGGGAAACTTTATTTTAGGTTTGGTGCATCATTGACTGCGAATCACCCTCGAGCATTCATGAATGACAGCTCTGGTAACAAACATTTGTATGGAAATAAACATACACTGGATGATCAAAATAATTATTTAAGCTTATATTAAACTGTGTTCAAACCCTTGATGCATTTTCGTTTTGTTTAATATCTAGAATTGAAAGTTTTGACGAGTAAATCTTACAAACAAATGTTTTTCATATCACATTAAAATTGAAAAAGAAATAACTGACATTTTTTTTAGGTGTTTTAAATGTTATGTTTAGCATTAGATAGTTCTACTTAAGTCGGTTGTATATACCTGTGTAGTTTTTATGTCAGGGGTTCATTTAGTAGTTTTGAAGTGAATCAAATTGTGCTAAATTAGGGGAAGAGAAAACGCAGGTGTGCCATATTTGTATTGCAAAAAACGACAACGTGACTCAATAAGACACATTAATTTATTATATGAACCATAATCATATGGAATTTGATGTAATAATACATAACACTCATTTATCTTGTTTTACACTTGCGTTATTGTCTGTGGGTAGCTAATTAAAACATTTGAATAAATCATTAATAATGATCAGTAATCATCTGATTTAGCCACATGTGCAAAAAGCTAGCTCCGCCCATTTCGGGACGAACCGTTTGAAGGAACCGAATCGCTAGAATGACTCGGATCAGTAAAGGTCGTTGCAGAGAGTCGCTCGGTTCGTCATCATCCTCTCAGTGATGTTCAGTCAGTGATGGCGGACAGCGCGAGTGAGAGCGACACGGACGGAGGCGCCCCTCACTGCTCCTCGACCTCCTCCGTCCTCATCTCTCCCTTCCGTCTGGAGGAGCTGAAGAACCGCCTGGCATCCTTACAGCAGGAGAATAAAGTGTTGAAGATCGAGCTGGAGACCTTTAAATTGAAGTGCAAATCCCTGCAAGAAGAGAACATAGATCTGCGCAGAGCCAGCGTCACTATGGTGAGTCATTTTGCGGATCTACGCATGCCCATCGGCGTTTGACCTCAAAGTACCGCGGGAGGAATTACAAAGATGTGCTTTCGAATCGCTCTCGCGGTACTTTGACGTCATACGGCGATCCGTTTGCGCAGCGACGCGTTAAGTCGAACACGTTCATTAAACTCTTAAAAAATGTCTTAACTTTGTGAATGTTTATGAATATGTAAGGCAATAATAACAACTATTTCTTTCTTTCCCCGCGCATTTCAATCAGTTACCGCTGAAAGTATTTAACGTTACATGACGAGGTTCATTTAGCTTACTAGCTAATGTGCTATCGTTAAAGATAATCTCACACGGCCCGTTATTTGTAGCCTATATGATTTAGCATACTGCACATGTACATTTTAGTGAATATGTTAAAGCCTCGGTTGTGTTTTGAGTGAAATAAACTGTCAGCTAACGTTAAATAATAATATTAGCATAAGCTAGTCATGAAAACTTGCTCTTTGCCTGTCAATAACTGCCTTGATTTTATGGAAATTCTTAACGGTTTTTGTGTATGGAACATCTTTTACAGTGGAAAACATAAGATAATGTAATATATAAGCATAATATTATTGCTGTGTTAGGAGATTAGTGATTTGACTGAAAGCACATTAAAGTCACGAGACAGTTGTTTGAATCCATAACATAAGTTTTAACAATATTTCATTCATTCATAATCTGAATGGTATTTTGTCCTGTTTGCATGAAATATGAATAAAATTGATGATGCAGTGTGACTTGTGATCTGTGAGTCAGAATGTTCACAACAAGCGTTAACTAATAGCTGTAGTTATTATTTCATGAACATCAGACATTTTTTCTATTGTTTACGGTGTGTTCGCACTTTCAGTTCCCTGCATGGCACACACGTGGGTTTGACGTCATACACGTTTAACGTGCTGGGTTGGGTTCCTAATCATTTAAAGGGATAGTTCATCCAAAAATGAAAATTCTGTCATCATTTACTCACCCTTAAGTTGTTTCAACCCTGTATACATTTCTTTGTTTGATTGAACACAAAGACAGATATTTGGAAGAATGTTAGCGAATGTTGACATTTCTGGGGCACCATTGCTTCCCATAGGAGAAAGAATTATCGTATATGTATTTTGTTTTTGTTCTGTTGATCACAAGAAAACATTTTGAAGACATAATGAAAACACACCTTTGACAACCATCTTAATGGTAGTCAGTGGTGCCCCAGAAATCTCCGTTGCTGACATTCTTCCAAATATCTTTCTTCGTGTTCAACAGAACATTTGTACAGGTTTGGAACAACTTGAGGTTGAATGATTCGTGCCAGAATTGTAATTTTTGTGTGAACTATCGCTTTAAAACCACGTTGTATAATATTATTGTTCTTGATTTAAACGAGTCTTTCTTCATGCCGTTGTCCGTTTCAGACAGTTGGGCGAACAGTCCATGGCCTGGTTTATCTCCTGTCGCAGTGAATGTGTTTAGTCATTTGCAGTTACATCCAGAAACAAACGTCATGTTTTATTTCTTCCCGTCTGCAGTAGTTCAAGTTGACAAGCGGAGCTGACCTCAACACTGGGTTGTGAGACGTGTATCAGAAAGTGTTTTGCTTCCTTCATCATCAGTCAGATTGAGTCATTTGTGGATTTATTTAGCCGTTAGACAATTGTCTTTGCCAGTGTTTATGGTTGTGTAAACGTATGCTTGGCTTTGACTAACGACGTTGCTTTTTTGTAGCAAGCGAGGGCAGAACAGGAGGAAGAGTTCATCAGTAATACTCTGTTCAAGAAGATCCAGGCCCTGCAGAAAGAAAAAGAAACCTTAGCAGTCAACTATGAGAAAGAGGAGGAGTTCCTCACCAATGAACTCTCGCGAAAACTCATGCAGGTGAGTGCAGGATGTCTTGGGCATGGCCACGAATCAGTGACGTGACGTGTAGAAGGTGGTCAAGGGCTGTTTCTGTCGGTTCTATCAGTGGCCTTGACTGAGAAAAGAGGTTTCTCGAACAGCTCTTGACACTTTTCGCACCAGACGCGACACAAGGGTTTGGTGATTGTACAATACTTCATCACAGATGGGAGGATGTTGACTCGTGGCAGAAATGCAGCTGTGAACATTTAGACCGAACAGATATTCTCCATCGCAGTGCAAAATATGAGACTTCCTTTAATCCACAGTGAATGTGTCATGATGGTTTTGACGGGACTTTTTACGAAAACATGCTTAGGGTTGAATTCTGCTTGATGCTCAGTTACAACACGAGAAAGCCGAGCTGGAGCAGCACCTGGAACAAGAGCAGGAGTTTCAGGTGAACAAACTGATGAAGAAGATCAAGAAACTGGAGAACGACACCATCACCAAACAGCTGACTCTGGAACAGGTGAACTACCTCAAATACAGTTTCAGCCCATCCCATCCCATCCATGCAGTTCTTTACAGATCTGTGAACGTTTGTGTTCTTTCAGCTCAGACATGAGAAGATCGACCTGGAGAACACTTTAGAGCAGGAGCAAGAGGCTCTGGTGAATCGACTGTGGAAGCGCATGGACAAGCTGGAGGCAGAGAAAAGGCAAGTGCTTGTCTGTGCTCGCTTGCTGCACTTGACCTCCAGCTCGTGTGGAGCGTTTAATCTAAAAGAAAATTCTCTTCACCCGCAGGATTCTTCAGGAGAAGCTCGACCAGCCCGTCTCGGCCCCCCCGTCCCCCAGGGAAATCTCCATGGAGATCGACACGCCGGAGAACATGATGCGGCACACCCGATTCCTCAAGAGCGAGGTGGAGCGTCTGAAGAAGAGCCTGCGCTCAGCAGAACTTCAGCGTAAGATCTCGTTTCTCGCCTTTAATGTTTCAAATCAACCTGAAACCAAAATGTTTTGGTTGGTTCAAATGAAAATGAAAGCTCACCTGTGTCATTCAAAACCCTGACAGGTTTATAATGGGAGTGCCTTTTCTAAAGCTTCAGAAGGATGCAGAAGCGGCACATGAATGAGACTTGTGGAAACAAATCTTGACTTTTTTCTTTCGTCTATGTTCATTCGGATGTGAATGGCAATGGACATTTAATGTTTCGTGTTTTTAATATTAAAGTGCAGTTAACCAGCCTCATATGCAATAATATAACAGTATAGATATTTGACTGCACGTACAGTATATGAGTATTTCTTTTTCATTTTGGGAGTCAGCCGTCCTGTGTTGTAATCGAGTAAACAATATTTTTAGTTTGACTGTGTTTCTCTTTGTGGCCACTAGATGACAGTGTTTACATTAACAACACAAACTTCATTCTGTTGAAATACACATGATGAGGACACTGGTGAAGATTACCCAGCAGTCCATGGGTCATGATGATGTCACTGACTGTGAATAACACCTGTAGAATAATGAGGAGATGTTCACTTCACTCTGAATCTCCTGTGACTACAATCATATCTTGGGAATATCAGTCTAGATTGCTGTAATATAAAGCTCTAGTGTTACTGGAACAGATGAAGAAACTTCATTTAGAGGAGTTCATCAAATAACGGTGTCCTGTCTCTGGTCACATGTTTTCTGGCATGCAGACACGGAGAATAGGGCTCAGTATATAGAAGAGGACCGTCACATGCGAGAGGAGAACATCCGTCTGCAGAGGAAACTCCAGCGAGAGGTGGAGCGTCGGGAAGCTCTGTGTCGACATCTCTCAGAGAGCGAGTCCAGTCTGGAGATGGATGACGAGAGGTACCACAGCCTGCCATCATTCACAACGTCCCCGTGTACCCCATCACATTACAAACAACATCTACCCTAAACAAACGTGTGTGACAGATTCTAGTTGCGCAGCTTGATAGCTCAAACCCACAGGAAAACTTCATACTGGCAACTTTTTATTGACATTGATCCAATCCAAGACATTTACATAATACATGGGTGAGATTTAGGGATTTAATCTCTGTGAAATTTGAGATTCAACTGTGAAAACTACATTTACATTTCAAGTCTGTGTTTTGTACCAAGTAATACCGGAGTTGTTCATCATTTAAAATGTTGGTTTTGTTCCTCAACACTAGTGTGAGCTATTTTGCCACAAATTTCTTCCAGTTTTAGTCCAGATTATGTCAGATGCTACAGGCTGAAATAAACCATGATTTCGTTTCCCTTTAATAATAAACACAACGTGTGATGATTGTGTTTTAGGGTTTCGTTGGGCGTTCTTAACCTAGGGCTGTTGTTCTGCAGGTACTTTAATGAGATGTCTGCTCAGGGTCTGCGTCCTCGTACGGTCTCCAGTCCCATTCCCTACAGCCCGTCCCCGAGCTCCAGCCGACCCATCTCGCCAGGTACACGTGCCTTCCTCATCTTCACGACCATTCACCTTCCTCTCATGTTGTTATGGAAACGACAGGTCTCGCTTGTCATTGGTTAGATATGAAAAAGGTGCTTGACCAAGGG
The DNA here is from genome assembly GCF_024868665.1 of Triplophysa rosa. Classification (NCBI taxonomy): domain Eukaryota; kingdom Metazoa; phylum Chordata; class Actinopteri; order Cypriniformes; family Nemacheilidae; genus Triplophysa; species Triplophysa rosa. The sequence continues at coordinate 23,032,128 of NC_079907.1, read as the reverse complement.
CGCTTTTTTCAGAAAAGTTCAAAAGACGTTGGAGTTGTACAAGGATGACCAGTACAGGTTGTACTATCAGTAAAAGTCTGGTGTGTGTTTTACAGGATTGTCATATGCGGGTCACACGGTGGGCTTCACCCCTCCATCCACGCTGACCCGAGCAGGCATGTCTTATTACAACACACCCGGCCTGCACGTCCATGTGGGAACCTCGCACGGCGCCGTGGTGAGTTACCCATCACTCCCTCACAAACCCCTTCTCTCGATTCCCAGTGAACACGAAATGTCTTCCAAGAGCGTAAATATAAACGAATCCAAACCGCCTGAAGTCTTCACAGCTGTGCCCTTCTCACGATAAGCAAATATTAAACAGTGACACCACACAAGGTGCAGCTGAATCTGAGCGCTGCAGATTTCTTCACATTCTCAGGGGCTCGTGTGTTTGTTTATTACAGTTGTGATCATGTTTTCTGCAGTACTGACTAATGCCACATTTTTAGGGCTGTCACGATTATTAATAATCGATGGTTTCAGATCATCGCAATTATTGCACATCTCTATAGCAGACACTAGGGGGAGCTGTAGTGCATCTGCATATTGCTTATTTTAGTGTTTATATTGTATATATATATATATATATGTATATTATATACCACCACAACACCATCACTTAAAAAAATCTTTAAAGCATATACCATTAAAATAACCTGCAGTACAATTTAATATTATTTAAGCGAAGTAAAATTTTATTGTAATCGTGCAAGTGAGAAAAAACCAGACTAGAAGCATTTCTATGACTGATGGCATTTTAATGGTGCCTTCAATTCACCCCGATCTATTGACTCAATTTATAAGTATTTGGCGGTTGTATTATTGACAGGTAAAAGCCTAAACCTTAAATATGTTATGACCCCATTTTTTCCAGTGTATTTCTAAGAAAAAAACATAATCTTATATTCAGAACAATATGGTCATTTCAAAGCCAAATCAAAAATGTATGAGAATTAAATATCAACGCCCTAAAACAGACCATAAAATCGTCATAATCTCAATGATTTATTAGACAATTAATCGTCAGCCAAATTTCATAATCGTGACAGCCTGCCAATACAACAAACTTCAATTAGCCGTTAATATTTTACAGATCTCACTAAACAAATGAACAGTGTTTATCATTTAGGACTTATTATTAAAACTGACGCAAACTAATCAACCACTACTGCTATCAGACAATACTGGTGAGCTCAGAATAAACTGATATCGACAGAAATGAACAATTTATTTAAACACTTAATTAAAAGTAGATTTTTAGCTGAACGTGCTTGAACGTGAACACTTCATGTATCACAGGCTCATATCAGTGTGAAGAAACATCCCATTTGTGACATGACTGTATAGATGGTATTTGTGTCCTCTCTGACCTCCACAGAGACCTTCCCCGAGGAGGAGCAACAGCCCGGACAAATTCAAGCGCCCCACGCCCCCGCCTTCCCCCAACACACAGCCTCATCCTCCTCCAGCACCCACAGCATCATCACAGCCATAGGACCCTCGCACGGACACTTCTTCATGTTTTGCATTGACCGCACACATCTGATGCGGAATTGAACATCCTTCATCAGTCTGCGCTGATTTTAGCAAGTTCAAATTGCATTCACATCTGATAGAATCTAAATCGTTTGGTCTTGAAAGGACAAAAGATAAAGCGAATTGTGGTTAGAGTGGACCTGTCGGACATTACAGAAAAAAACCGATGGCTTTAGTACTGGCCTTAAAACAAAACCGAAACTGAGTGCCACTTAGGGTTGGAAAAGTCTAAAATGTATTGTGTTTGATAGTAACCTGTTAACCTCCATTATGGCTCATAAATGTCTATTTAGAAAGCAACCACAAATGCTCAGCATTATTGGATTAGTTTGATTTTTTTTTTGCTTTGATCGTCAAGATAGGTGCCATTAAAGTAATGAAATGTATATTTTACCGTTATTTCTATTTTGTGATGTTGATTCTTCTGTCTCTTCTGTGAGGTTTTCTGTGACTGCAGCAGATCTTCAAACCTCCTCATGACTCCTAAAATGTTTTGTATTTCAGCAACGTGAACAGATTTGTATTGTTTCTTCACGCAAATGAAACTCCAATTTGTTCTTGTTCAACGCATCTGCTAGCACTGTGAACATTTGTTTTACTGCAAACATGAGACAGAATCTGATTTGTGCATGAAGGTGTGTAAATAGACCTTTTGAACACTTTGCAAAAATGTGTTGTAAACTGTGTGGTTCTTTTTTTTACTGTTTGAAAGCGCTTCCACCATTAATGTGTGCATTCATTGTTTTATTCATCATCAGTGACTTACATGATCTTAACTTACCAAATAAATCCTTATGAGTCTGTACAGCTAAACATGCCGAACACAAGAAGGCACTAACTGTAGACTATAAAAATGACAAATTTATTGCAGAATTAGTCGAGATCAAAGTAAACCCATTATGCGTTTTCTGGTACTAAGCAGATGGACCGATGGATGCTGTATGTGTACACAGACACTGATGATGATGATCATCCTCAGCAGCAGCTCGCTATACTGCACACTGTATGCAGGCTTTAAAGAAGTCTTTTGATTTCTTTACGGTGTGCTTTTAAAAGCAAGGGAGATGTTAAATATTTCGCTGTAATTTACCTGTTTTTTTGTAAATACTCTGTTACCTTTTCATCATGGCATGTTTCTGTTGTGCTGTTCAGAGCTCTGCTTAGTTGTTATTTTTAAGACTGCTGGCAGGTAAATGTAATATTTGGTCATTAGCAGAAGGACACCTTTGAGCCTTAATTCTCTGTGCTTTGACCGACTGTGAGTTTTGTCCCCACATCACACTCTTAATGCCTTAATATGCCCTTCAGTCGCTCTGTGATGTGTTTGTCACTACATGTTTCATTCTATAGAGAGTTTGGTAATTATACAGCGAGTCATCTGAATGTTTACACACAAATAAGATTGAAAGGTTTGTCTTAAGCAGATCTGTAGTTGAGTCATTGTGTTTTTTTTTTTTACTAGAATCTGTCCATATTCATGATCATAATGCAGTGTTAACTTTTTGCTAAATGTGTCTTACAGAAAAAATAAAAACCATTTTACCACAGTATACTGTAAAGTTTTATTGGGAGGGGGTGATGATGCAAGAAAACACGTGGAACATCCTCAGTGTTTTGTCTGCCTTTGTATTGTGATCCATACACTGTCCACAGATCACAACATTACACATACGTGTTGTATGTAATGGGTTATACAGTAGAGTCACGTGTCGATGGTTACATGAATGATGCTGTACTGCGTTTATTCTCTCTGAATGATGGAGGAAGTTGCAGCATCGAAATGTGAAGCTGGACCAGCGAGAACAGCTTCAAACCGGTTTAAACACCCGACAACAAAAGCCGGAGCTCATGCGCTCAGACCTGAGCCTTCAGTGATGAAGAACACATCGGGATGTTTCATTTCATTCATATAAACAACACGGAACATCTCTTGTTTACACGCGATGATGTGACATTTAACACCAAAACGCCGCAGCGTCCAACACATTGAGAGGAATTTAGCGCGGAAACAACATTTCCGAAGGTAAGACATGAAATGAATACGATGACATTAAAAAATCCATTAGTGTCATGGTACATACTGGAGATTTCGCATCATAACGTTAAGTTACATCGTTCTGGAATCAGATATGTAAACACGGGCGTTTGTGTTATGGCGATCAGATTATGGCACTGAAGATAGTTACGCCAGAACAAACCGTCGTTTATTCACTCGTGTTAAATTAAAAGCGTAATCTCATAATGTGCTCAAAATAAAACTGATTTCATGTAGGAGTGCGCGCGCGCGACTGCGGCAGTGCGCTCCTGTGCCGCGCGTCAGCGCGTTCAAAATGGTTTTAGTTTTAGGTTTGGTTTTACGAGACAAAATGTCTTTATGTAGTGTGTTTTGGGTTTGATTAACAATTCCCATTATATTCATTCAGTCCAGTAGAATTTCTGGCGCTGTATGTGTGTTAGTGCGGTTTTGGGTACACTGGGTGCATTGGGGTTGCTGCCAAACTTTCAAAGAGGTGCGGTTTGTTAACTGAGCGACTTAACACTGGTAATGCAACATATTTTCAAAACCACAACGCAGCAACAGCTGGAGGTTCTATCATGCAAATTACAATGGCCTGCCCAAACACAATAAAACACGCCCTTACGAAAATTGTCCATGGTTTTACTACAGTTAAAACCAAAAAAACATGGTTACTGTAGTAAAACAATGGTTATCACAAAATAACCATGGTTTTGAAAACCATGTTTTTTGTCAAAACCATAGTAAATGATGGTTACTGTAGTAAAACCATGGTTTTGCCCTAAGTAATCAATGCACCAAAAAAACATGGTTACTACACAAAAAAACACATGGTTAATTTCCATAAGGGCGGTTCCACCGGTTTTAAACGACTGCTTTCATTTATGTGTCATTTGCTCACCGCCACCATTTTGCTCTCAGGTTTGAAACGCCATGATTATGAAACTAGTTTTTCTCATCACAGAAAGCCAGTGTAAAAATGAGTCCTCAGGACACAAGGAAGGCTCCGGACGGTGGATGGGGCTGGGCCATCGTGGCGGCCTCATTCATGGGTCAGCTCCTGGCGTACGGCTCGCCTCAGTCTGTGGGGGTGCTCTACCCCGAGTGGCTCAACACCTTCCACGACAGCAAAGGCACGACGGCGTGGGTCGGATCTCTGGTGTCCGGTGTCGGACTCATTGCTAGTACGTTCATGTCATTGATGTGTTCTGCTCCAGTTTCCATGAAACGTGTTAAGCATCGTGAGATAAAGAGCAGCGTGTAGAATGATTTTCTGTTGTGCCAGTCAAGTACACTTTCACATAACGCTTCTTATATAAACCACTTCTGTTTTTCTTTTTTATATTGTAAAGATCTTTGGCCTTCAGATGGTAAAGGTTCTCTGTGGAACCATACAGGCAAAACTGTTTTTTTTTATGGCATCACGGAGCACGTTTTTTTTCTTTAATGCTTTTGTTTTGTTTTTTTACAGGTCCCATCTGCAGTGCTTGTGTTGTGAATTTTGGGGCGAGACCTGTGACCATCTTCAGTGGAGTGATGGTCTCTGGGGGGCTCATGCTTAGTGCTTTTGCACCCAATGTTCAGTTTCTCATATTCTCCTATGGAATAGTTGTTGGTGAGCATCACCTGCGTTGGACACAAAACTGACTGAAGGATTTTCTCTCAAGTTTTACAAATATACCAAATTATACAACAGTTCTTCCTGGTCCTCGAATCTGATTGGCTGAGAGCCATGCTATATTCCACCAGGATCACCACGGGAACTGACTGTTGAACCGCTTCACTGACTGTTTGTATCACACCGCCACTAAACTAACTCGGAGTTGAGTGCTGATATAAGAGCACTATATACACTCCTACTCCAGCGATATTGCATGAATAGTAGATTTGTATTTTTATGTATGAAGTTATTGTCGGATTAAAAACCGTAGTCTGTTATGTCGGTTTATCACGCGGCTCGTTGGGATACTTGATTCTGATTGACCAGTCGCGACATTTGCAGGTTCGTTATTCCCAGATAACAACCTCTCAAAACTAATAACACACGGTAACCCGGATGCAGCAAACATGACAGTTTCTTTGACAAATGAAATATAAATATGTCTTTTAATAACATATACAGTATGACATTATATTTACAAATGATTAAACCAAATTGCCTGTTCGTGACATCTGAACGTCGTTTCTTACCTTAAAACCAAAAGTAAACGGCTTTTCCGGTAAAAATGAGCTAATAAAATATTTCAAATTCACATTTTATGTTCTGTTTTTTTTCTCATGTGGCAAGTAGCCATGTAATAAGCGGGATAATGTACAAGCAGCCGGTTGTTATGGCAGAAATAAGCCCCTTCGGTGAGTTACAAGACCCTCCGCTTCACGTCCTGATCACACTGTCGGGGATTATTTCTGCCATAACAACCGGCTGCCTGGACATTATCCCTTAGATGTTAACTTGAGTCAAAATAAATGAATCTGTCTTAAGGTTTTCACACTTGTATTACACACAGGACTGGGCTGTGGACTTGTTTATGCTGCTACCGTAACCATCACATGCCAGTATTTTGACAAGAGACGTGGTCTTGCTCTTGGAATTGTTACAACAGGTAAACATTTAAATAATAGTTTGTTTCACAGTATAAACACACAACACTACCAGAGTACATTAGCTGAGTATATAACAAATGTACAAAACCTATTGAACGTTTATGTCTACCCTGGTTTTTTCTCTGTCTCTATGTATTTGATCAAATCTTTACATTGTGGCTTGCCTATCTGTAGGCACATCGGTAGGTTTCTAATGGGTTTGCCATAGTTATTCTACACATGTTTTTCCACGTTCTCCAAAAAGAGCAATAAAACCATCAGAAATCACAAGCGTTGCCTCAATGTTCTCAGGTACAAGCATCGGAGGTTTCCTGTATGCCACAGCGCAGAATGAGTTCATTGTCCTCTTTGGACTCGACGGATGCCTTCTGCTGATCGGCTGTTTGGCACTAAACATCATCGCCTGTGCTGGACTCATGAGACCTCTGCACCCGCCGGCTTACTACCTCAAACAGAGAAAAGCGCTGAGCGAGAAGTCAGAAGGAAAGGTTCTGGAAAAGGCCCCTGTCGCTGAGGATCCCGTCGAAAAGAACCCGTCCGTCACCAAAGCTCTCGTCACAGAGGAGCGGAAAGACACGAAGAGCACGCTGCGTTACGAAGCGCTGGAACGGCTCATAAAGAGCAAACAGAAGAGGTATTCTGAATACTTGCGTTCGGCAGGAGAGCTGCTCCAGAACAGGGTCTTCTCGGCCATGTGCGTGTCTTTGTTCGCGTGTTGTCTCGGGACGTATCCACCTCTCCTCTTCCTGGAGGATTTAGCTCAGACAGAGGGTCTGATCGATGACATCAGCACCATTCCTCTGGTCTCCATCGTTTCCATCGCCGCCGGGGTGGGAAAGCTGCTGCTAGGCGTCGTCATGGACATTCGGTGGATGAACAGCATCTTCCTGTACGCCTTCACCCTGCTGGGCACCGGGGTGGCTCTCATCATTATCCCCTTCACCAAGAACTACGCCGGGCTGCAGGTCATCTCGGCCGTGCTGGGCTTTTTTTCTGGGAACTGGTCCGTCATCCCCTACATGACCACGAAGGTCGTGGGAATGGATCGTCTGACTGAGGCCTACGGGATCTTGATGTTCTTCGGTGGATTGAGTATCATGCTTGGACCGCCCGTCGCAGGTAACGTTTTTGATCTGATGATACATCTCACACAGTTCAATTAAGACTGTTAAAGCACTTTTAAGTGCAATCTAGAACGTTGTCCCTCTATCCTCATCTCTGTTTGAAACCGAAACGTGCAAAGTCTCCAAGTCAAATGACGTCAAACTGACATTTCCAAAATCGTTCCTCAAATTAGAAATCATTATTACTTCAAATACAATACTTATAATACTTACGGTAAAAAGACTTTAGTAGTTGCTTATTTAACTGATTTTTTTATTTTTCACCAAAAAGTATACAAGTAAATTTGTACAAATAATTTAGGTCATTCCAAAAAAATATTTTCATCATTCATATTGACTGAACCTTCCCTTTTATGTACTGTAGAACGTTTTCATCTGATTAAACACATCAAAGTCTAAATTCAAAGTTGATTTATATAGCACTATTTATACAGGAGCAGCTGCCCAAAGTGCTGTACAAGCCTCAGAAACTTTATATAAATGATACAGAAACAAGAAATAAATAAATAAATACATACAATCAATTTAAGGCATAAAATAATAAATAAAAAAGGAGATTGAGGAAAAGAGTATAAAAGCCACAAATGAAAAGTTGTTAACAAACAGGAGAATTTTAAAATCATCTCTAAAACATACCGGTAACCAATCAATTGAAGCTAAAATGGGGTTATATGCCATATTTCCTCAAAATTAAACCCAGTGAGAGCATATAAAGGGAGAATAGTGTAGGGACCAAAATGGAACCCTGAGGAACCCCTAAAGGAAGGTGAGCATAAGAGGGTTTAGATGAGACAAACATTACTGGAAATCTGTGGTCCTTTAGATAGCAAGCAAGTTTAAAATAATTCCTTTGAACACCACCACATACAGTTTTCAAGCCTGGAAAATAGTACTGTATATCACGGTCAACCGTGTCAAAGGCAGAGCTGAGGTCCAACAAAGAATAACATAATCTGTGATGTTCTCAGATAAATATGGTTTAGGATCTATAATAAAGCAGACTCTACTGTGAAAGGCACTAAAACCAGACTAAAACTTCACATGAATGGATTGGTATTTATAAAGGTTTGTAATTCAATTAAAACAAAATTTTCTACATTTTTGAGCGAAAGGTCAGGTTGGAAATAGGCCTGTATTTTCAAGCAAGTTAAAGTCAAGATTAGGTGTCTAGAACATTCTGTACATTTCCTATTACCTTTTAGAACTTCACCTTGTGTGTAACACAAAAGTTATGAAGCTTTGTGTGAGGAACAGACTGAACAGACTGTTGTTCACTTTTTCTATTCAATAGGTCCTTGAAAAGATCTCAAAAGAAAGAGGAGTTATTTTACAAACTGTCCGTTGTTGTTTCTCTGATGAAAACACGTGTACTGTAACATGACTTCAGAAGAATTACTGTATGTTAGCTCAGCTTATGCATCTGTTTGAAGCTTCTTGCATTTTCATTTTCATTGCGTAAGTCATTTGAATGAAAACAATACTACTGTTTGATTTCTGGTTCAGGCTGGATCTATGACTGGATGCACTCATACGACCTGGCGTTCTTCTGCAGCGGAGGCTTCGTGTTGCTGGGTGGAGCTGCTCTTTTCATCTCTGCTTTGTCTTGCTGGAACAAGAAGCAGAATGAATGCGAAACGACAGAGGAAGAAAACACAGCTGAGTGTGACTCGGTGGCTACTGTTGCCTGAGGTTCAACTCGTGCTTTAACAACTGTACGTGTGACACTGAACACAGCAAATAAAACACTGACTGACTCTTTCAAGAGGCTCTCGTCCAACATACAAAATGGCTCAGTTTCCTTTTTTTTTACAATGGTTTTGTCTTAACCGTAAAGATGATCTGCTTCAATCCTCTGTGCCATGTCATGACATGATCTTTTATTATTACGTTTTTGCAGACATGTAAGACAAGATGTCTGGGATTGAAATGCTGTTCTTACACATTTAAACCGCTTGAAACATTAAGACAAGTTTACAGATTGGCTGTATTGGCACTATACTAAGTGTGCTTGTTTTATTGCTGAATTATTCCACAGCTGTACTGAAAAACATGTCACAGTATTGGGAGAGAATATGAAAATGCCTTGTGTGTTGTTGATTTATTTATTTGTTTTTTGTCGATGCTGTAGCTCACACAGCTGCTGAAGATCTGTTCTTCTGTTCTCTTTTTGCCTTGTTTTAAAACATTTGTCAACACTTGATACAAAAACAACAACAGGTTTTTTATAAATATGCTGCCATGTTGTTGTTTTTACAGCCGTTAGAAGTGTTGTTTAGTTTGTATGCTTTTGTAACCGCTCTGTTTTTATACACTTTATACTGTATATGATTGTGTATAGTTGTACTTGTACTGCTTGCTGATTGTTTTTGCTTTTTTCAAACTTGACATTGTTACAAAGAAAAAGATCAGACATGTTGGGAAGGAGAAACGTTTACTTGAAACTGTAATGGTTGCTACGACTGCTTGTATTTTGAAAATGCACCTTTACATGCAGTGAACTCTTCAACGTGTCAACTTAATTTTTTGTTTCTTATATTATGGTTTCCTGTCCTGTTTAATGTGCTTTTCTATTACTAAAGGATGAATGATTGAAAAGTATGTATTTGTATATTTTTTCTAACACAGTTTGTGTTTATACAGAATGCAAACAAAGCTAGAGCTCTTCACAGCAGCTTTGATTCGACCGCTCATACAGTATGTAATATGTGGTGTCCACGTGATCTCTATGGATACAGTAACCATGGCGAGTGGAATCAGAGATGCATTGATGCGGTCAGCAGGATTTGTTTAGCTGCAGTTGTCTATGAAGTTTGTCTAGGAACACATTTCATCCCACAAACTACCCATCTCACCTTTATCTTTTCTTTCAGTCTTTACTCGTGAATTTATCCGTCATTTTGCTCTAAATGGACTGTTTGTCAGGAACGGTGAGGGAACAAGGACAGAGGACCCAGGCGCAGACAGCGGGTAAGGGGTTAACATGAATATATTTAAGAAAATACAAAACAAAAACCCACGAGGGGGTAAAACAACATAACAAGGGTAAAATATGAAGGGTAAACAAAGACTGACTAACTAAACTAGACAAGACTAAGTACAACACTAGACATAACTACGTATAACTAAACTAACTAGACACAACCGTACAAACCGGGAGGGTGACAAGATACAAACCAGGCAAAATAATCCAGCACAAGACAGAAGACACAAGGGCATTAAATAGGGAACTAAATCAAGAGGGGAACAGGTGTAGGGCATGAAATCATAACGAGGAAACAAGAGGGCAGGAACAAAGACGAGACCGGAGAGAGAGTATGGTGAGCCATAAGTGCCAAAATAGTCTCTCTTCACATAAAACATGGAGTTCCCGCCACTAGGCCAAGAGAAACATGACATGATGCGGCAGAATCATGACACTGTTCATGTACACCACACAACTGAAACAGGTATTAACGTTTGTCCTTCAAAAAACTATTTAAGACAGTCCTTTAAGAAATAATACCTGTGGTCTTATTAACTCTTTCAGCAGTTTTTTTTCTCGATCATATTGCACGTATGGAGTAATAGATGTATATCACAAAGAAGATCATTTACTCTTTGTTCTGTTTTGAAGTGATGAACGTACAAAACAACACAACCGTGATCTACTGAGCTACTGTTATTTATTGATTGTTTCTTTTTATAATAGAGTTTTTATTTCATCATAAACATTTGTTTAATGTGGCCATGTTTTTCCGAGTTTTTCACAGATTTTGTTATGTTGCACAGAATTATTTCAGCCCAACGCTGATACTCTATTGGGACAAAAGCAGCTGGTGAAGGTTTTTGTTTTATTCCCTTCCCATGATCTTCTGAAGAAGGCCTTGGCTATTTTTGTAAATTTCTTCGTCTTCATTGACCCTGCAGGTAACCGGTGACATGAGGACATTTATTAAAGCTAGAAAACCTTAGAGTTTACTGTCTGAGGTCTTCACTCCAATCACAGCACACCTTCATCTTGATGTCCTTAGGTCCTCTGGAAAAGATAAACAGCCTAATGAAAGTGAACACAAAGATACAATTTCCGTGAGGCTGCAACGGCGCACAACTATGATTTTCGTTCTGGTGTAATGTTCACACTTTTATTACTTTATGATTGTATTGTTTGGGTCCTGGCAGCAGGTGGCACTGTTTGATTAGTTCTAATAATTCATTGAAAACCTCTTCCTTCAGATTCTTCAGTCTAGAAAGATTCATCAGGACTATGGAGACTTCTGGAGTGTATGGTATTATTACAAAATATAGATATGACATTGAGTGAGGCATTTAAACCGCGAATAGTAGCCTTAATGATGGTGTGGTCATAAACAATGCTTGTTTGGTCCGAGTTTTTATAGATGTAGCTACAGCATATAGATAAAGATTTTAGTATGATTTTAGACAATATGGAGCCATTTTAATAGTTTTACCAGGTCGGCTATTTTATTATTGCTCTGACTGTGCAGATGTTTTTGGAAAGGCAAACTGTATTAAAATGAGCATGCAGTTGGTCACCATGGTAACGGCTGAGACCAATGCTGGTCTTGCCCTCTGTGCTATGTTTATGCTATGTTTAATTCACTGATTAGCTGTGAAATATTTATGGAATTCTTTTTCAATAATTCTCCCAGGCACCTGAAATGACTTTGAGATATGTTCAGACCTTGGTTGTAATTGTGATTACCAATTGTGATGTATAATAATAACTTCATGTCATTCTGTAATGCAACTACTTAATTTAAAAAGTAAATGTTACAGTATGTGTATATAGAATAACTCAGATTTAAGCTGTGTCACAGTTTCCCTAACGTTCAAAAACAGGGCGACACAGATGCTCAGTGGTTAGCACTGCTGCCTCACAGCAAGGTCTTTGGTTTCAGCCCCGGCTGGGATGGAGAGGTCTTTCTAAATAAATAACATTAGAAAACAGGTCAGCGTTGAGATAAAAGCACAATGTAAACCCTTAAATACAGCACAGTGAATGTGAATGTCGTGTTTTCTCCTGCAAACATATGACCTATGTTTGTAGTTTTGATTGGACAGTAAAGATGAAGAACAACTGTCTAACCTGTGGCATGATTTGTTTTAGTATGCCAGCTTTTTCCATGTGACCTCATTCTTTTGTGCAGGCCAGACTCTCCTGACTTCACTATAAACAGGACAATCTCTCTCTCTCTCTCTCTCTCTCTCTCTCTCTCGCTCGCTCTTCCTCCAGCCATGCATTGTTCATGCATTATGTTCACTCGGCAGGACAAATCCATATTTCTTCCATCTTTGTTTCATCATTGTATGTTTCTGCATGTCTGTATATTGCATGTTTCTGTTCATTCTGTTGTACAAGCTCTGTTCATGACAGTCCAGTGATATCCTCTTATGCCATGCATTACTATCTCTCAACGTGTACCTGTAACAAACTCAGCATCTCAGCTGACCACGCCCCCCTGCACCAGCGCTCTCCACCAGCTTCACCTGCTCACAATCCCCGGACTTCTAATGCCACGGAGTACATTTCCCATCACCCCAGACTCCGTGTATTTCTCTTTGTTTCATTTTTGTCAGGTCTACTTGTTGTTTGTATCAGTTACTAGTTCAGACCATTCCTTGTATACTCTCCTGGGGATGTTACCTGTTTGTCTTCACTAAAGTGGATTACTCTCTGTTGGCATTAAAAACCCCTTTGACGTGTCAGCCGTGGTGTGCATCGTGTGCTTCCCTCCGAAAGAGTGACAGTACCCTAGTGCACAATATCTGTCAGAAATCATCCCATCTCTCTCTCTCACACACACATGCAGTACTGTATGTAAGGCTGATGAAGAGCTACAAACCAAAAGTTCCTCATTTTATTTTTACAATTTTGTCAATTCTTACCCATAAAAACGGTGAAGAGAATCAATCAGAAAGTCACTGTTACCACGGAAACAAAAGCGCACAGCAGTTGACCGTCAACCCTATAAAGTATTTCAGAGATCATCATGACGCCTGTCGTCTGTCTGAGAGTGTCGTTTGAAACGAACTTTACACGGATGATGGTGGTTGATGGAGACGTGAGCAGTGAGTGCTGCATGTCAGTATGAAGAGATGCTCTCCATTCACTCTCTGTATTTCAGCGAAATAACATCAGGTTTGATTAAGATTGCGGATATCAATGTGCTGGATCTGGTTTAGCGTCAGTGGCGTTCCCCACTCGATCTCTACCCACCCGAGAGAGAGAGAGAGAGAGAGGATGAGTCACCCTGTCTCAGATCAGCATTTACAGTCAAGTCACCAAACACACAACCTGTCAGATATGTGAGAAAATGAAGAGACCACAGAAACATTGAGCTACTGTAAATAGATAGACGTAACATCGTGTGTATGTCGAAGTCAGAAATAAACCAAGGCCACCAGAACTGCCTCAGAAATTTAGAAAGTCTCAGAATTTTAGATTACAGTAATAGGACATAAACAGACGACACAAATATTAGAATGAAATGAAATGAAAAAGCTTTTATGCAGTAGCTCTCAGTTGTGTTTCAGTCTCGGGTGTTTCTCCCTCAAACACATGGAGGTGTAAATGAATGTAGATCGTAGAGGTGAAATCATCTGGATTTGAGTCAATTTGATGTGAAATGTTTGAGTTCATATTGACTTTTGATTGCAGATTTGATCAATCTGAGCTGGGTTCTTTTCCTCAGTGTCGTGTCTCGTGCTCTGCAGCATCTGTTTTGTGTTTTATGAATGAATGCTGGGAGTGGCCGTGATGTCAATGCTCGCAGTGAACACCTCACACCCCCAGATGCTGGAAAAGCCTTCGCGACCCCCCACCCACGTATCCCACTCGCTCGTGCATCAATCCGCATGCGCTCGAACGCCCCCGCCGCACCTGTCACAGAAGAACCAGCTCCAGCCAGCTTGCTGACGCCAGAAGACCCCCTCCCTCTCTCCCCCTCTCCAGCTCTCTCCTTCTCCCTCTTTTCCCACCTCTCAAAGACGGGCATGAATAATCCATGCCACATAAAGAACTGCAGCAGTAAGGGACGTCAACGCAAGCTGGCTCGCGCACGTACGCACGCCCTCAGGCGCTCGCGTGTATCGTGTGCGGGTCTCGCGGATGGAGGCAGAGCGGCGTGCGTAGCGTCCTTCCTCGAGCATCTCGACGCGTCGCGGACTTCTCTTTTACCCCTCGTGCTGCAGGAGCTGAAGTCGGCATGTTCTGCTTTTGCCTGCAGAGCTCTCTGTTGAAGCTCCAGGCTCTGGAAGGAGACACCAGCCCATCCTCAGATCCATCTCCAGAAGACAGTCCGCCCACCCTGGGCTTCAAAGAGGAGAGCCAGCATCCTCCGTGCAACGGCGTCGGAGAGGAGAAACGCCTTCTGGGTAAGACATGCGAGCGATGCTGAATGAATGACACGGTTAAGATGTGTCTTGGGTTTGGAGGGCGTGTTTGCTCATAGCTCGACGTGGAGAAGATGGCTCTTGTCTTTGGGCACGTGTGAGTCAGTTGGCTTCATGTTGGGATCTATTAATAATAACGCAGGGGGATGATGGAGAGATCACAGGCGGCAGCGCGCACCTTGACCATAGATGCGTTTCCTTTTCATTTTACAGCACCTTCTAGGCCTCAAATCGACTAATGCATCGTTTCGTATATTCAGAGGAATCTATCAAATACTGTCCGAGAAGGGATTTTGCTGCGGTGGTGTTGATTATTGTAGTCACGTGACGTCCCCTCTGGTTCTCGCAGGTGTCCGAGCGCATTCAGTACAGCATGTGTCCGTTCCGTAAACACTCTTTATTGTACAACTACAAACAAACTGTTGGACTTTGAGTGCGCAGTTCACCATCACTCACGTATATAGAAACAAACAGAACGTTTCTCTTTTATCCACTTTTTATTTTAAGCTCGCTCATAACGACAGCATCGGCTTATTCAACACATAGACGCAACACACACGTTCACGCAACAACGTGATGACGTCACATTAAAAACGTAATACAGAGAGTAAGAGCGCAATACTTTAACACCCCCACTCGCTCTTAGCTTATTGTGTTACAACAACAACAATATATAGAACATAATATAAACATAAACAATGTAAAATATCTTTTTACATCTTACATATACACTCTTAAGTGCCAAAAATGTCTTTAGCAAACCTTCTCAATTTTTGCTTGGTGGTTGGCTTTGTCAAAATGTCAGCAATCATTTCCTCAGTGGGACAATATTCCAAAATTACCTTGCCATCATTTACAATTTCCCTTATGAAGTGATATTTGACATCAATATGTTTACATCTTTGTCTACAGATTGGATTTCTAGCTAGTGCTATGGTACCTTGGTTGTCCTCAAACACCTTTGTTTGTGCATATGCATATGCATCTATACCTTTTAGTAGCTGCTCTAAGTAAACACATTCTTGCATACCAAAACGATCTAGAATCTTCATTACATATCTCTCCTGTGACATTTTGACTAGACCCTCTGCTCGTTCAAAATCAATGCCCAGGAAGTATTTCAATCTCCCCATGTCTTTCATTTTGAATCTCTCAGTAAGCATTCTCTTTACACTTTCCAGAACACTTTTGCTGTTAGCTGCTATGATCAGGTCATCTACCCATACGATCAGGATTACTTTCTCATCATGTCTTTCCCTTGTATACACACAGTTATCAGCTGAGTTTTGTGTAAAACCATTCTCAATCAAACATACATGTAACATAGTATTCCAATTTCTGCCAGATTGTTTAAGACCGTAAAGAGATTTTTCTAACTTACATACTAGCTTTTCTCCCTTTTTAGATTTGTGCTCATAGCCCTCTGGCTGTTCCATGTAAATTTCGTGATCAATTGGTGCATGCAGATAAGCAGTCTCAACGTCCATCTGGTGCAGAATTAGATTCTCTTGTGCTGCCTTTTGCATAATCACTCTCACACTTGTCATATCAGCTGTGGGTGAGAATGTTTCATCATAGTCAGTCCCTTGTTTCTGACTATATCCTTTTGCAACGAATCTTGCTTTGTATTTCTCAGATCCATCAGTGTTTCTTTTCAGTGTGTAAACCCATCTGCCGCCGATTAGTTGTTTTCCTGGTGGCAACTGTGTGAGTGTGAAGGTCTTGTTTTCTTCCATCGATTGCATTTCTTTATCCATGGCATTTTTCCATTGCCCTGATTTTGTTGATGCTGTGGCGTCCTGGTAGGTTTGTGGTATGTCACACACTGCCCTGTAACAAGAATCTATGCATGTTTGCAGTTTGTCCTCAATATTCTCAGTCTCAAAATCATGTAAGTGAGCTGGTTTCCTCCTAACTCTTGGTGGGTTCCTTTTGATTACAGTCTCGGTATCTTTACCTGGCTCTGTAGGTTCAACCTGTTCAGATAAACTATCGGAAACACCATTTTGAATGCCTTGGCTTGATACATTTTTCACATTATTTTCACCAATGTTTTCCTCACTGTTAACGGTTTTCCAGTCTATAGCATCATATTCTGTGTATGATTCTGCTGTTTGGGTTCCTCTTTCTTTGGTTGTCTTATTTGTGATCTTCACCAGTCTATGCTTTTGGACTTTCTCGGTGTTAGGATAGTACACTAGGTAGGCCGGACTGTTTTTGTCATAGCCAATGAAAACGCCCTGCTCACATCTAGAGGCTAGTTTTCCTTTCTCTTGTTGGTAAGCAAAACATGTTGCTCCAAATTGTTTCATTTTGGAAACATCTGGCTTTCTCCCTGTGAATAACTCATATGCCGTTTTCTTTGTACGCCTGCTGTAGCACCTGTTTCTCACATAAGCCACCGTTTGCATAGCGTAGTTCCATAACTCGTCAGGTAACTTGCTTTCGATCAGTAAGCATCTGCTCATTTCGTAGAGCGTTCTCCAGCCTCTCTCTGCTGTACCGTTCTGGTGAGGCGAATAAGGCGCAGAGGTTTCATGTCTAATCTTGTTCTTTGTCAATAGTGTCTGAAAGTTTTGACTCGTAAATTCAGTGCCGTTATCCGAACGGATACACTTGACTTCTCCGTAAGGTGCTATGTCGGCCAAGAACTTTTCTGTGGCTTGTACTGTGTCAGCTTTAGACTTAAGAAAATACACAAACATAGTACCAGAATAGTCATCTGTGAAGGACTGTGCATATCTGTGTCCTTCTTTGCTCTGTGTCGGCATGGGACCAGCCAGATCAGTATGAATCAGTTCCAAGGGTTTCTTTGCCTTTCTGTCTGGCTCCCTGTTTCTTGTCTGAGTGAATTTTCCTCGCGTACATACTTCACAAAATTGATTTTGTTTGACTGTGCTTCCTTTTATCTCCATACCTCTCACTACACCTTGCAATTTTTGCACATCTTCATAGTTACAATGGCTCAAAATCTCATGCCAGGTTTGTATATCATGACTCACTTTGCACTTGTCAACACTCTCTTCAATAGTTGGCAAATAATACAAATTTTCACTTTCGTGAATATCAAACCTGCTTCCGTCTTTTGTAACCATGCAACTGTTCCCTCTTTTGAAAGTGATTGTTGCTCCTCCGTTGGTTGCTCTCGATACTGAGAAAATGTCGCACGGGTACGAAGGCATGTACAATGCGTCTCGCAGTTGTGCTCTGTGATGTCGTCCAGTGTTATCCAGGAAGTAAATTTCTGCTGTTCCTCTTTGTTGTGCCTTTCCGCTACACTTTGTCCCGTCGGCTAATTCCACTGAATGAGTCTCAGGTCGAAAAGAGCTGTCAAAGTTTTTAAACTTTTGTATGTTGTTCACTATGTGGGATGTTGCTCCAGCGTCTACCATGATGCCTTTCTTCTTTACATTGTCTGATGTTCTCCCGAACTCAGAATGTTCAGCTTTGAATAGATGATCTTGGTCGCTGTCTTGTTCATCTGTAACTTTTCTAGCGCCATCTCTGTCTCCCTTTTTCTTGCACAGGAACTCTGCATGTGTACTATTTTTGCAATGATTACACCATACTCTTTTGTAGCATTTTCTTGCTTTGTGTCCTTTTACTCCACATTTGTAACATGTTACACTGGTATCTTCATTTTTTCTGTCTTTAGGGTACGACTTGGAAAAGACTCGTCCCTGTTGTGTCTGTGCTTTCATCACATTATCTGCAGATTCTGTTGTTTTCATTTTCTCTGCTTCCTCGTAAATCCGTAGCCTTCTTTTAAAGTCCGTGAACGAGACGTTGTCCTCATTTTGCGTTATGTGAACGGCTAGCGGCTTGAAAGTATCTGGTAATCCGCGGAGAATCATAGCTATGGTCAGACCGTCACTCATGGTCTCTCCCGCATCTCTCAGCGCCGTAATGATGTTCTCTGCCTTTATTAGGTAGTCGGTAACACTCTCGTTGTCCGTCATGCGTAGCTGGGTTAGCGATGTGTACATGTTTATTATCCTCGGCTTACTTTTTCCCGAGTAATGTTCTTTCAGAATTCTCAGAGCTTTTCTTCCATCATCAGCAGCTTCATGTCTTACTAGTGATAGGCTTTTATCATCTATCAATCTTATTAATTCGGCATAGCAATCAGCATTCTTCCGTCCGTCTTCGGCTAGCGCTTCTGCATTAGCATCAGTGAGGTCATGCAAAATAGTCACTTTTAGCTTTAAAGTGTGCAAGTAGCCTAGGAATCTTGTTTCCCAAAGATCATATCTCTCTTCTGATCCGTCAAACAAAAGTTGTGGTGTCTGTATTCCTGTCGCTCTGCTCGCCATTTTGTAAAGCCGCTGACTTTTGTGCTAATATGCTTCTTTCTCTAAACTAAACCGCGTAATACATCGCGTAAGACTTACTCAAGACGTTCGTTTGTTTCCTTCCTGGGCCCATAACCTGTTGGACTTTGAGTGCGCAGTTCACCATCACTCACGTATATAGAAACAAACAGAACGTTTCTCTTTTATCCACTTTTTATTTTAAGCTCGCTCATAACGACAGCATCGGCTTATTCAACACATAGACGCAACACACACGTTCACGCAACAACGTGATGACGTCACATTAAAAACGTAATACAGAGAGTAAGAGCGCAATACTTTAACACAAACTTTCACTTGAGATATGTTTGCATGCGCATAACGTGTTCTCGTGATGTCTTTAAAATAAATAACACAATGTAACATTCATTTTTACTGTTTCTTTATGAAGTTTAACACGCTGAATGCGAAACCCGTCCGCAGAAATGACAAGGTAGCCTACTGACATAACAGTTTAACATGTAAAACTGAGTCGTCCAAAATTTCACAAGTGTACATTTGATAGTTTTTCTCTTGAATGATTAATGCTGTCCTCACGAACCAAGTTCCAGACGTTAGTCACCCATCATCGCTACAGACATTTCTAGAGTTTTCTGACAGTGACAATTGGAAAATGTCTTTTTGAAAAATGTAGAGTTTTTGATTAATCGCAATAAACCGATATGTCAACGCAGTAATATCGTAATGAATGTATTATAAATACATTACTAAATACATAAATACTAATACATACAAATACAATGTATTAGTAAATAATTACTTGAGCTAAATATACACTAAAACATTGATGCTACATGATGAACGAATAAATATGACCACAATAATAAGCAATAATAATTCTTTTCTTACATACATAATTTCACACTTCTAACCACATCTGACATATGGTGGGTCAGAGAGTGTGTGATTCTGAATGTGTGCTTTATGTTTGTGTGTAATTCATTCAGATATAGTCATATTCAATCTGTATCAGCTGCGTGTTTGTCTATTACTTCGAATTTGCTGTGTTTCGTTTTTGTTGAAGTCATGAATGTGTAAAATAAAAAATGATCAAGCTTCAGTGTTTTTTCATGCGGGCCCTAAAACAAAAACTGTTTTGTGACCTTATTTTCCTGTGTTAGTGATTTTTGTGTATTTTATTAAATAGAGAGCTAAAAACGAGTATCTGCAGAATGCCATGAGAACACAGCAGATGCACATGGGACGTTCTAGAAAATATTGAAATGAATGTTTGACAGTAAAGCAGCTTGATTGACATTGCCCCTTTATTAATGATTAGTATTCATTTTGGACTAATGAAGGGTTGTTGATTTGAAAAAATGGAACATCCCTAGCAACCACATAGCAACACACTAACAACAGCAAACTTGCGTCATTGGCAGTGAGTTCAAGTTTAGACTAACATATGTTTTATTTTAGCAACACCAGGTTCAGTGAAGTGAAAATGTTTGTGGTTTCCTGCTTTCATCTTTCTGTGTGTGTGTGTGTAGATGTCAGACTGGCGGCTGGAGAGTGTAGCAGTGATCTCCAGCAGAGGCCAGGTCCCAGCCGACTCATCCAGCACATCACAGACGACAACAGCCCCCTGCCCTCCCCCCGATGCTCCAGCTTCAGTCACAGTCAACGCTTCAACACGGACCCTGAATCTGCCCCGTCTCCGCCCTGCACACAGCATCTCATCATGTATGAACACACACGCACGCACACACACACTCGACTCTCTCAGATCTGTTCCCTTCCTGAACAGCAGCTCACCGCATTCACAAGCTGCTGGTGACACACTGACCTACTTGTAGTTTGTTTAGTCATTATGAACGTTCTACACGAGTTTCTGCATCTGTCTGTCCGGAGAAATATCTGAGATGAAGTTTATATTTGCTCTCCATTTAATCTCAATGACGTCTAGGAGATGTATTCGAGATATTAAAGAGATCTCAACTGTGAGTTTTCTTTTGGGATCATTTGCGGCACTTATAAGGAATAATTTACAGTCAGTTATTATTACCAAAATACACCTGGACTGGATGATCAGGACGCCAACATATTCAAGATCTGCTTGCGAAAATATGGATATGGAATATTTCCTTGTGGTCACGGAGTGATACAATAGACACAAAATCAGTCCAGATATGTCAATAAATCGGAGAGATATAAAAATGATGTACATCAGAATTTACATTTACACTTTTTATCCAAAGCGACTTACAATACATTTCATCCATTTACTTTATTAGTCAGTGTGTGTGTTTGAACCCATAACCTTTGCGTTGCTGTCACGATCCACAATCAGTCGATCATCTTTTCTGAATGTCGAAATGAACTGTTGTTCTGTACTGCACATGTACATGTATGAGTAACTGTGTGTGTGTGTGTGTGCGTGTGTGCGCGTGTGCGTGTGTGCGTGTGTGCGTGTGTGTGTGCGTGTGTGCGTGTGTGTGTGCGTGTGTGCGTGTGTGCGTGTGTGCGTGTGTGTGTGTGTGTGTGTGTGTGTGTGTGTGTGTGTGTGTGTGTGTGTGTGTGTGTGTGTGTTTAGGGCTCGTGGGCTTGTGAGAACGGAGGCTCCTGGAGGTGACGTGACCTCCATCCCACTCCTCAGCAAACACATTCAGACTCTCAAGAGAAAAGTAAGAAGGTTTGAGGAGCGCTTTGAGCAAGACATGAACTATAAGGTGAGAATTAAGTTGCTTTATTTATGCGTCTGTCTGGATGATTCAGTCTAGGGTGTTATATAGTGTGCTGCTGCCCCCTCTGCTGGTGAAGAGAGGTATTGAATCTTCTGCCCTTTGTGACTCGGGGAAGATAACTTGAGCAATGTGTGTTACGAGGTCAGGAGAATATGTTATAGACTGATTTCTGCTCACATTTCTTTCTCACAGCCTTCACATAACGATAAATCGGCCAATCCTGAGATTTTCAAGCTCATGAGTGAATTGGCCAGATCTCGCAAGCAACTCAAAGGTGAGAGACAGATCACACGAGACCTTGTTTTTCACTGACGTCACCATCAGTAATGCTTTTCTTAGACATGTTTATTTTTACCAAATTTGTGATAAATTACTTTTATTAAACAATCGAAGTAGACAATAAATGGGTGATTCTCACGAAATGTAGATGTTACACATGATTTTCTTAAAAACACTTTTTATTCATTAAAAGGCGAATTTAAACGCATTAATTTCAAAACTTTTACCGACGGTTTAACACAAACCTTAAAAAATCTCATTACCGTAACCATGTTAATCCCAGAGCATGTTTTACAAAAAAAAAGCGAAGTCAAGATGTCTAAGCAAGTTAATTAATCATACGCATTATTTATTATATTTTAATAAAAAATTACACATGTAACATTTTTTAAATGTGGAAAACTACCTGTATGAGTAATGAGAATGAAAAAAGTCTTGTACACAGCAAAAGAATATTAAGCTTTTAACTACAGTAGATAAATATAAAGTTAAGATTTTAAAAAGTACTGGTGGATGTGTTTCTTTAATGTAAATATCTTTGTGTGTGTGTGTAAACAGTACTTTAAAAATGTTATGGAGGATGAGAACGTCAGTCATGGACACTTCTTTTTTTCCACAATTTCTTCCTTTTCATTAAACATGAATATTCTTTCATTGATTGAAGAACATATTTTAATTTTTTATTTATTACAACATAAATCTGTACGCGTTACGGTTATGACAATTTTAACAGAAACAGCAATAAAAGACATAAATAATTAATTCCTATGTTAAAATGATTCTTTGTGCAAGGGAGAGAACACAATAATGTTTACTGTGATTATTTTGCGTTATGTTTGATTAAAAATGAAAATCTTTCCTGTCATGATGTTTCGGGGGTTTCGTGAAAATGACCCAAATAGACAGTAAATTGGTCATGTTCATTTTTGGATAAACCGTCCCTTTAATACTGATATACAGTATATACAGTATATATTCTGCCTACAACCTTTGATATTTCAAGCTTGTAAATGTTAACCAGTAACAGCACTTACCAAGCTAACAAGAATGTTAAAAGAACGTATTGCTAACATTCCTATTAAGTTTGGCAAACAATGTTTCTGAATGTTTTAAACATTCCACTAACAATGTAAGAATTACATTTCTATAGCAACATATGAATAAGGTTTTCAGAACATTAAGCAATCACATTGAAACAATGTCCTTTTAACGTTACTGCAAGAAGTTTTTGATAATTTTGAGAGGTTTTAGGTTCTTGTGTGTCTTATGAGTAGCCGATATTTCATCATGAGAAACTAATGGGATTTACAGTTGGATAAATGTGCTTTTGGAGCTTCTGGGTTTTGCATATAAAGCGACAAACATAAAAAACAACTTTGTTTGTGTTCAGTTGATGTCCTTTAATGGCACGAGGATGAGTAAATTATGAGAGAACGTTCTTTTTTTATCCTGATCACAGCTCAAAACGATATTCACTCAGTCGGTTTATCTATCCCTCCTCTCAGATTTAAAGCTGAAACAATCATTTGAGGAAACCCACAGACAAGACGACAGCAAGACCAGCGACATCTGCAGACACCCGAACGGCCATCAGGATCCGTCAGAGCAGCAGCACGAGCCCTCTCTGGAGGAGACGGTGGAGACGCTCCTGAATCGACTGCGTGAGAAGCGTCAGTCCCTCGGCCTGCCGGACAACATGAAGGTAAGAGACCATCTGTGCTCTGCTGGACGTCCCTGTGAGATTGAAGCCCACACATGCTCTTCTGTCCGCAGGAGATGACCCAAAGACAGATGGCTCTGGAGAAGATCACGCTGCAAAAATGTCTGCTGTATTTTGAGAGCTTACACGGTCGACCTGTAAGAGGATTTTTGATATTGAAACATTCCAGTTAATTGAGTTTAGATTAGGATTATGTCCGTAATATCTGAACAAAAAGGCTTTATGCATGTGGCCGCAGGGTACAAAGCAAGAAAGAAATCTGGTGAAACCACTCTACGACAGATACCAGATGGTGAAGCATCTTCTGTGTGCCACACCCACCATCACCACCATAGTAAGTCTCATTTATATCAACTGACCCCAGACCATCCACTTATGACCGTTTTCTGTCCTAAAACTAGTAGGGATGAAACTATTCACTCAGCTCGCGATGCGATCCATGATACTGATCTCATGATATGATTCATTCAAGATTTATTTTGACAAAACAGACCAATTAGATTGAGACAAAAACAAATTAGAAATGAACAACTGCCCTTTTATTATTTCTCAAATGCTGCACATTTCTTTATAAAATAAAAATATATTTTATGTCAAATAATAAAGCTAAACTGCAATTTTAAGACTAATTCCGAATCAAAGAAAAATGAATAATACTTTTTTTTTTTAATAAATCCATCTAGGATTTACATTTAAGAAATATCAGCATATCCACGTTTTCCAAGTTTACAGTAAACACAGCGGCCCCTGCTGTTCAAAACATGCACTGCGATTCAAACAACATCTTGTTATCGATTTTCACAGCCTCACAGACACAGTGAATCGTTACATCCCTAAAATCTAGTCATTATTTCATATTATTACTATTTCTGTGCAAAGAATAAAGAATCATTGTGCTATAAAAACACCAATTATTTAAACTAACTGCAGAAAAATAAGATCATAACTTTCTGACGTCAAATTTCAACCCACTGACCATATGACTGCTGTTCTGAGGTCAGAAACTCTGGCAAACGGTTTGCCAAACCTGCAGCTTATCCTCACCAATTGAACTTAAAAAAGTTCATATAGCTTTTAACCTAACAGTCTGACTAATATCTTAAACACATTACTTTTATGTTGATTTGTCTTATGTTTGTTTTTTCTAGCTGCTTTGCAACAATGCAAACTGTAAAAAATGCTACAGAAATAAGCTTGAATTAAACGTTGACCGTCATATAGTTCGTGTCTCGTGCTAAAAGCATTCTGAAATGAATTGTCACGATGAAAATAGTCTATTTCTCCTCATTTATAATAACAGATAGATAATGGACATGTGCTATATATTGTGTGCAATTATTAGAACCGCTAAACACTTTAAATAATATCCCGCGCACACATGAGTGCACATCTCAAACTAACTATGTTCATTTGAATTCAGCAATACAATGGTAATACAACTGAAAATAAAAGGTAACTTGTTTTGCTTTTCCAAAAAGGAACTTCAATCTAAATGTGTAAATTTACACGACAATGTGTTACTTTACCTGTTACTTCAGAAATATAATACATGCTGTAAGTACATAATCCAAGTTTCTGAGTATTTAATCATCATTATCATTGTGCAAATGCATTGTGTAAAATTTCTGCTTTAGTGTCAGTACTGTGAATGAATGTTGTGGACAGAAGTAAGATTTGATTTGTGAATGTGGTTCAGCTAAACTCCTTGTGATATGAGCTCTTGGAAAAAAGAAAATGAACACAGCCGGTTGTCAACGTTTGACAGGAAGAAGAGGAGGGGTCAGATGAAGACTCGGTGCGGTACACCCCCCCGCCTGTGTGTTTTCCAGAGAAGACGTGCCGTGGGGGGGAGGAGGGAGACAGTGACACAGCATTCGTGTCCCCTCTGGATGAGATCAAGACCGTGAGACATTCCACCGTGACCATGTCCAACCTACACGAGGCCTCCAGGTAAACAAAGCCTTGGTCATCTTTACCAGTGTATTCGTGTAAAAACAAGAAAATATTCAGCGTGACTTTTAAATGAAAGAAAAGGGTCGGTTGAGATCCAAAATAATCCCAAATATTATGAACTACAGTATACCATGACTATGAAAATTTAAAATCTGAAGCCATACGATTGCTTTGTTTAAGAATGGCACAACATTATTATTTACTCAAATCAAACTCTTCATGACGAATATGAAATCCTGTTGCATTCGAATACATTTTACGGCACTTTTTACTTGACCTTTGTGTAAAAAAGCAGTAAATGATGACGATGTTCTATTTTTTTCACGAATTGCAGGTCTGAGTTGCTGGAGTGTTTGCGTGAGACCCGAGCCGAGAAGAAGAGACGGCGTAAAGCCATCCGTGAGTTTGAGGAGCAGTTCTTCAGACAGATGGGAAGGTAAAACACTGATGCGTCACTGTGCCATTAACACATTTTAATGGGATTTCGTGTTACGTTTTGAACATGGACAGGAAGGAAACAGGAAAATAAAGATTCAAAAGAGTTCAACATAGTTAGCACAACACACATCGAACCAAAAATACACAAAAATAACTCCAGCAGGAAATAGAGACATGTTTCTGTACACAGTATCTCAAAACAACAACACTTCCATTTATCTGCTGTCTGTTGATGTACAAAACCGTTTCAGTAAGGCAATCAAGGGTTAACTTGTGTGTTTTTTATGTGTTTCCCCCTTCACCGAAACAATGAAGAAGCGCACAAAAAGATGACCGAATCCCCATGGCGGAGGAATACCAGGAGTACAAGAGTCTGAAAGCCAAATTACGCTTACTGGAGGTGTTGCTCAGCAAACAGGAGACCACATAGAGTCCTTCTCTGCCTTTCTGTATTCAACTTCACGTTTGGACCAAACGGAGTCGTGCATTTGACATATTTGTGCCATAACGATGCTGAAATGCACTTTAATGTTATTTACCTAGTCTTGGACTCGAAGCCTTCGATTATTATCACACAAACACAGCGTTCAATTTCTGTGCAGTGTACAGATG
This sequence comes from Triplophysa rosa, assembly GCF_024868665.1. Lineage (NCBI taxonomy): Eukaryota > Metazoa > Chordata > Actinopteri > Cypriniformes > Nemacheilidae > Triplophysa > Triplophysa rosa. The sequence goes on along the minus strand of NC_079907.1, from coordinate 23,005,375 downwards.
GATATAAACCTCACTCGTATTTTAAAGGGCAAGAGGAAACAGAGTATTCAGCTATGTTAATGAAATATGGCACTTTATTTTTGGAGGAGATTTTTTTAACCAAAGTCTAAATCATATGCAATTCTCACAGTTCCTCGCTCGTGCGTGATGCTAGTTTACGATTGGAATTAGGAACGCGGCGACAGTATACACACTACCGAGGGTCCGTGATTCTCAGAGACTGCCAAATAATGCAAGGCTCTCGACAGAAATCGACTCCGAGCACTTAAAACCACCGTATGCAAGTTTCTGCGCTTTTCCCAAACGTATAAATACAGCAACCGCCATTGTATGCAGTGTAGAACCGGACGCAAGTTAAAGCTGCAGTCTGTAACTTTTGCCTCTCTGTCGCCATCTCTGTTTGAAACGTGAAACTGCGGCTATTGAAGTCTCGAGGGAAATCGTACCGAACAGGTCGACGTAGAAATCATTATTATAAACTTACTGTTGAATCATAGTAAGGCAAAGAAAGAGGTTTTTTTCGTACTCATTTATTAGTAACAAAAAAGGTTACAGATTGCAGCTTTAATTGCGTTGGTGTGAAATATACACAGAATACTAATCTGTATTCTAGCAAAGATATGAAGAAAGCTAAAGACTGTATTTTTGCAAAGATGGCTATCCTAAAAGAGAAGAATATTATCTGTTGAGTTTAAAGTTGCTCTCACAAACAAACAGTGACATGAAGGCAGTTAAAATGAACACTTGAACACTGGCCAATCACGTTAAAGTTTAAAACAATACTGAAGCCCATCTAGCAGGAGATATGTTGATAAGAAGCGGATAAATGCGCTCGAAGTAGCTTCTCTCAGTCGATCTTTTTCTTTCTACGACGGCTCTACTGCAATGAACTATTACAATCTCTCTGTGTAGTGTCTTTGCATGCCAACAAGCGTGAACTGTTGAATTGTGCTACAATCAGGTGTGGTTTTAGTGTGTCTCAACACTTTATTTGCTGTACATCCACAATGACAAATGTAGCTTTTGAATGTTAGCTAGTGCACGTAAGTACTACAGTACATTGGTTTATAGAGTAAATATATTTCTCTCTATATATTTGCTTCTCTGTGAATCCGTTCTTTTCCATCAAACCCCCCCCCAGTCTTCTGTATCGTGCACTTTCGGTTCTGTCCATGTTTTCTATTCACTGGTTAAAAAATAAATATTTTTCTATCTACACGTCACGTTTGTTATATGGTAAATCACAGTATACTGGATGGGTTGGAATAATTAACGTGAAACACTGCCGAAGAACAGTCGATGGTTTTCGTTAAAAGTCGCAGTCATGCTACAATCCGCCCGACATTCACAACGCCTCGTGAAATCGCGGTGACGCCATTTGTGTTAGATCGGAATAACTTTGGTTGAATAACTGTTACGATGCCGCTTTCTAATGGGAGGGGATATCATAAGGGGTTCGACAGCCAATAAGGTTAAAGAAGCAGTTTGATTGACAGGAGTGTGATGGACATATCCAGCCCGACTGGGGCCAGGAGCGATACGCTAGTAAAAGAAGGGAGCGTTTCGTCAAAAGACACATGCTGTGAAAAGCATTCTGGGTAAGGAGGAACGGCGACGTGTCTGTGGCGGTGGAAAGGTTAACGTCCCACGCTGATGTTGCAGGTCTTGCAGCTGGGGTCTTTCTTGGCGTTGACTGTGGACAGACTCATGACCTGTTGACCGCTGATCTCGGTTACCGTACCCAGGCTCAGATCCACGGGATCGGTGGAGATGACCTCCAGGATGACATCCTGAGCGTGGTGGAACGCCAGCCGCCCGTCTCCGTCCTCCGTGCACGTCAGGAAGCGGTTGCTGGCGATGTCCAGTGCCGGCAGGCGCTGCTTGCAGAATTCGTCGCCAGGAGAGCCCTTCGGAGCGATCACCAAGATCACGTAGTGGTAGGCGGTGTACATGCAGTAGAAGTCGGCGAAGTAAAGGTTTGTGTTGCGGTTGAAGAGCGCGTCGGCTGGCACCTGGAATCGGAAGCGGCCGTACGGTGAGTCCTGTGGAGGTTTGCCTGTGTTGAACTCGGTGTTACAGCTGAAGAAGATTCCCTCCAGCTTGCCGCTGATGGGTGAACCGTGACTGCCGCTGTTGTCCTTCACTGCCGGCAACATCTTGTTGTTCTGGGCCTCCCTGTAACAAACAAACAAACGCCACCGTAAACAACACATAACAGCGTGAAGCTGTAATCAGTGTTGGGTGTAACCAGTTACTAAGTAATTAGTTACTGTAATTTAATTACTTTTCCCTTGAAAAAGTAAAGTAAGGCATTACTCTTATTTTTTCTGTAATTTAATGACAGTTACTTCTGATGTAATTAAACTAAATGCTTTGTGTAATATATGTGTGTGCAATAGTGGAATTGACATGAAAATTCAAAGTCTAACTTTAAAATCTGTGCTTTAATGTATAATTCTCACATTTGTAATACTTTGGTCAGAGTAAATAAGAGTACTTTATGTAGTTTAATATTATTTATTTGAATGAATTAAATAAGCCGTTTCATGTTTGAATCACTGAACTAATCAAGGTTGATGTAGGATATTGAAAGTAATTAGTAATAAGTAACTAAATACTTTTTGGAGAGAGTCATTTGTACAGTAATTTAATTACACTATTGAATATGTAATTGGTAACTAGTAATTAATTACTTTTTCAGAGTAACTTGCCCAACACTGGCTGTAATTCACTGATTAGATGAAACTTAGTTTTTAAAATGCCGTTGCTGTACCTCTCAAATCTCATCAGCGTTGTAATTTAAGTTAATATTTAGAGTGATATTAATTTGAAAAATGCTTAAGGGACTGTGTAAAAACTCCACACACTGAATAAAAATGAACTTGCATTTTGATTAGTGACGATTGTCATTTCATTCTCATTTTTACGACCACTAGAGGGCGCTTAACATCGAAACGTAATGTTACAAAAATGGACTGAGGTTGGAGGTCATGAATTATATTCTTTCTCGACATCTTTATCATCGATCTTTCTTCACTTCCATCTCATAATTGTGCTAAATGCTCTCATCCCTCTTTGTCTTGAGAGAAGAGAGTCGTGCAGGAATGAACTGCCCTGTGATTCAGTCCGTCAGATGCGTTCTGAACTTCACAGACACAGTCTCACACGAGAGCTCAGTTGAAAGCAACGGATGAAACATCTGAACTGAATTATGATGAAGAATTACAACCTACGACTAGCATTTCTCATTCAGATATCATTCAGTTTGGGGTAAATACAGCATGGATAGACTTTGACTCACTGATGCGAGACAGAGTTTAGTGGCTTGTGTGGAAAAAGGGGATGAATACTGTATGCTATTGATTGAAAGATGAAGCGCTATTGATACGTGAGCTGCGGTGATATGAAAGACTCTCTTCCTGCGCTGCAACGATCCGTTTCTAATGGATTTGATTTCATTCCAAGGTGCCTTTAAATGAATGATATTTTATTCTGGGGAAAGCAGATTTCGTAAAGCTCATGCGTCAGCTGCATTCACTTTAACAGAATAAATTGTGTCTTTTCTTCTCTAGACATAATGGCTGAAGGCTGCTTTCATAAAATTAAAAGTATTATGTTATTATAAGAAGAAAATGACTGAAGTTACTGTACTTACACATATTTGCTTTTTGTAGCCTAATCTAAGAGCTATACGACTGTAGACTCTTACAAAACAGTGATTTAAATAAATATTATTTTTAATAAAAGCATAAATCCACACATAAAGGATGGGCTAATAAAGTCAAAGATGGGAAGAAGTATGATTTTTAATATTGTAAACTACCATTTGGGATGTCGCGTTGCGCCGCATCTCACAGCTAGAAGCTGTCTATCTACACTGAACGCGTCAAATCACGCTTAAGTGGTTTAAAAGCCTTTATATAATCACGCTCTTATTCACGTTAAGTAACGCTAGACAAAGGATGACAAAACAAACAGATGCTGCGTCGATTGCATTAAATATTTTTAATGCGTTAATCTGAAAAAAAAATGAATCGCATGCGTTAACGCGTTAATGTTGACAGCCCTAAATATAATGGTTGCTTTTCTGAAATAAAACTTAAAATAATAAACCTCGATGACGTTTGCGATGGACAAAGGATGCACCCCGAAATCCAGGCCAGGACGTGTCCGGGAAAAATGGCACGTATGGTCACCCTAAGTAAATTGTCTCTTTAATGGAGCGTTAAGGCCCGAGTATGCGTCACTTATCACACTTACGTGACACACATTTTGTCATCAGAATAATATGCGCATACTGTATTTAAACGCGCAGGTTGCACATGAGCATTCAATTTTTTGCCGTAATTATTTTATCCGCAAGGTCTAAACCATGTCCGTAAGACATGCTTGACTGCTCCTTACGAACCCCTGTAAATCAGGAGACCTGTCAGCTAAAGTCAAGTGAAGTATACTTTGTGTGCGTTCGAAGCGTACTTAGGTGCTTAGCTCTGGATTACAGTAGTACACACCTGGCATGGTCAAAATACTCTTGATGCTGATTTCTGTAGAAGACGGAGAAGCGCAGCATTCTCCCGGCGATGACTTCAGCTTTCTCCAGCAACTGCGTGAGATGAACTGTAGAATAATCTGTGCGCACAGAAATAGAGCGAGACGAGATCATATGAATCCACAATAGTGCCTTTCTGTTCCAGAAAATCTAGAAGAATGCTTCGTTCACTTTAAGGTTTAATGTCTAGAATAAGATAGCATTGAAACGCATCTCACCGGCTGTGCAGAATTCAATGACCTCGCTCCATTCGGACACGGCGTAGTCTCCGTCACCCTGTTTGGATGCGGTCTGGACAGCAACAGAGTATTCAGTGCGTGGACTGAGGAACCAGTGTCCTCTCACTGTCATGGGCAGAGGAACCGCCTTCGCTACCAGTTTAGTGGGAACGTCCTGAAGAGAACAGATAGTGAAGGAAGGAAAATTGGCCCAGTCATCTTAAATTCATAGTTCACCAAAGATGAAGATTTACTCATCCTCATGTCACACCTGTTAGACTTTCTGTCTTCTTTAGAATACAAAAGAAAATGATTTTGAAGAACGCCGATAACCAAACAACACGAAACCACATTGACTTCCATTGTATGAAGACAAAACCAATGAGACATTCTTTCTTGTGTTCCACAGATGAAAGAGTCAAAAACAGGTTTACAAACACATGAAGGTAAATAAATGATGACAGAATTAATATTCTCGGGTGAAGTAGACCAGATGTAAAAGCAAGGGATTGAACATGATACCGAACGAGCTCGGCTATAATAAAAGTCAAACACACACACACACACACCTTGTGTTTGAATTTGTTGGCGTTCTTGTTTTCTTTTTTGTTAAGGTCGATGAAGTAGTGTGTGATGCGCTCTCTGGCCTTTGGGTCCATGTCCCAGCAGATCTTAAAGGAGTCACACGTGATGTTGCTGATTTTGATGTTCTGGGGAACAGGGAGTTCCTCCATCTCAGCGATGCCGCTGTCCAGGGACTTATTCCCTAAGAGACGGAAGAGAAAAGAACCAAGACGTCTGAGGAAATGCTTTGTGGTGGATTCTGCTTGACTTGTTTGAACCTCAAAAAATCCCGCATATCAGGACATCTCACGAATTCTCAAGTAGAAGAACACATGGATTGAAACTTTGGTTTTGAGCTGTCGCGTGGATGGTGATAGGCTTTTATTTCAAGGATGTATTTCAAGGATAAACATTCATACCTCAAGAACATAGGAACATAGCTTAAATATCGAACTATAAAATGATAAGTTCACTTAAAGAGTATGCTTTAAAGAAAAGAAAATACAAATTATTCTGCAAGTATTGATCTGGTAAACTGTCAGTATACCTATAGGTTGCAGTACAAACGTGTTTTGTGGGGTTGGCAGACGTTGCGTGTGGTTGGGTGTGCTGGGTGGTTGCTAGGCGGTTACGTCCTGGCTCAAGTAAAAAGAGCCTCTCCCCATGTCTCAGTAGATATGACATTCTACGACATTTTGACCGCCTTTTTTGTTGCATTTTTATTGTCATCAACTGCTCGACTGAATTCGTAATTCTTCTGTTAATTCATAGTTTTTCTTAAAACCCCACACTTCAAATGGCAGTCCCTAGGGCCGTTCCTCAAACGGAAGGCTGCATCCTCTGGAGGTCGCATTGGTAGGCTGCATGTCATAAAGAATTTCATAATATTGACAGTTATAAATCTGACCATTATTCTTAGTTAGCCTAAGCGTAAATTGTTGTAATATGCTTATGACTTGCAAATGTAATGCTCAGTTGAATGAAATACACCCGGTTTGATGACGTAAGCAGCCTGCATATGCGACCTCAGGAGGGTTCAGCCTTGCATTTGAGAAACAGCGAAAATCTACACAAACTTCACAAACACATTACTGTAGACCTGTAGAAAAACAGCATGAATCCCTCTGAGCACTGCACACAGCAGGACAAGCCTTAAATAACAATCTCCAGCCGTTCACACACTATTCTCTCCGTCCTGGCGCCGGGATGAGTTTGTTCTATTCAGCCGAGCTCTATAGGGAAATACGACTGAATGAAGCGCACACACACACACACGCACGCACAGTAAGAAAAGACAGTGAATGCCTGTGAGAGATGAACACACACACACACACACACACAGTAAGTAAGTAAGTGAGAGATGAACACACACACATACACATACGTAACAGACCCAGGTGAAGTTCTGCGGATCTTCTCATAAATGAATGTTTCTGTAGCTCTCAGCGCTGAATCATGTCTTACTTTATCTGTCGCCTGCACGCAGAACAAAGACTCGAGAGACCGGACGCCTACGGCAGGGAGGAGATGTACTGTCTGAACGGTGTGATGCAGAACTCTTTGTTACTTTCAACTTTTAAATAAAAGAGTAATTGTCCTCACACACCAGAAGCTCTTTGCGTTTATATCTCCGAGACCAGAGATTTGACTTCTGCTGTGTAATTATAGGTGGTGGTGCAGGTTGCTATACAGTAGGAGGACGAAGTGAGAAGTCAAAAAGAGGAAAGGATATTTAGCTTGAAGAAAATAAAGCCTGTTTTATCAATCAATCAAACATTTAACCTCATAACTAGGGCTGTCAAACGATTAATCGCGCTTAATCGCATCCAGAATAAAAGTTTGTGTTTACATAATATGTGTCCGTGTATTGTGCATATTAATTTTGTATTTAAAAATACAAAAACATACACATACATTTATATATGAAACTAATACCAAGGCATTGAAAAGACAGCAACAAAGAGCTCGTAGAAAATCAAAAAAGATACTTTTGGCTCTTCAGAGACGAGAAAAAAAAATTCTCGTCCACGAGAGCAAAATGCTTTTTTTGTATAAAGGAAAACTCAGAATAAGTCATTTAGACAGAAAACAAATCCTGATCATCACAAGACAGATAGCATTCTTTTGAATCTGGACGTTGATATGATCAAGCAGTTCCCGATAGATCCTATGCATTGTGTAGATGTAGGAGTGACTAAGCGATTGTTGGTGCTCTGGAAAGACGGACCATTGCCCTCATCGATTGTCAGCTGGACAGCTCAGCATCATTAGTCATTTTCATCAAGCTATCCGACCTGCTGATTTCAATAGAAAACCCGGGGGTTGGACGAATTGAAGCATTGGAAAGCAACTGAATAACGAACATTTCTGCTTTATACTGGACCAGTGATTTTGAAATATGTTCTTGATAAGGAGAAGTATATTCACTTCCTTTCTCTTAGTATTGGAATGTGCATCTTGTACGGTGAAAACCTGATGGAGCATTGTGGTTATGCAGATGAGCTGTTAACATATTTTGTTGAAAAAGGTAGCAGCCTGTATTCCAGGGGTTTCATCTCATATAATGTGCATTGCTTGCTACATCTAACTCATGTTGCAAAATACAATGGATCATTAGACTATTGTTCAGCGTACAAGTTTGAAAACAATATGAGTCGAATCAAGAGGTTTGTCCGGGGTACAGGTGATCCACTGATTCAACTAGCTAACAGATTGGCTGAGAGGCAAGCGATGTCAAATTCTAAGAACTCAAATGTTAACTCCGGTATCCCAAAGACAAAAGAATGCTACAGAATGACCAACGGGAGGTACTGCATTATACGTGAAGTTCAAGAAAATCTTGTTTTTTGTGAGGTTTTTTCCAGAACGGAACCTTTGTACACTAAGCCATGTGACTACACAATCATTGGCATATGCAAAGGATTTCTGAATCACACAGAACTGTTACATGCTGGCATGGCTCAACTGAGACATAGAGCAATCATGATACCTGAAATATTTCGTAAAATAATAGTTTTTCCTGTAAAATTACACTTTTCCTGTTTTCTTGTAAATTTGCAGTCTTTTCCTGTAATTTGACGGTTTTTGCCCATATTTCAAAAAATACTTGAAAAAAACCCAGTAAAATTCTGCAAAATTAAGTTTTTTAAAAACAGTGTGCATATAAATGATTGGTTCCCTGAGACAATACAAAACTTTTGTGAAGTTTATATTTATAAAGACAATGATTAATTCTGTAATGTAAGCTTGTTTTGAGAGTTTTAAAGTCCCTAAAAGCACACAGAGAAACGGCATCAGTGACGCGAATGCAAAGAGATTTCATACAAAAACACTGAAATGACACTAAAAGCTTTACAGTAAGAGGCTCAAAATGACTAACTGCTGCTATTTGAGCCTTTAGAGTCTCTGTGGGGTAAAAGTAAATAATCTCATGCTTAATGGACAAATCACAATGATTACAGCACAGCCGACCACATGATGCTAAACACGGTTCATTCACTCTCTGCTACAGTGTTTTTAAATATGAAATATAAAGAGATGTTAAAGTAATGTACCTCTAAGAACATGAGAAACAGATTCAGTCAAGTGTGTCTGAACGTTTGACTGGTATTGTTGATGTACGTGTGAAGCATTTATAGGGTTACATTAATGAATCTTAACTCAGGCAGAACAAATAACCTGTCGTCTAGAATTATCATCAAAAGATACACACCAACACACAGACACGCACGCGTGCGCATGCATGCACACACACACACACACACACACACACACACACACACGCACGCACGCACGCACGCACGCACGCACCCACACACACACATGTATGTTTTATTATCTCCGTGGGGACAGTCCATAGGCGTAATGTTTTTTATACTGTACAAACTGTATATTTTATCCCCATCCCTAAACCTAGAGATCACACTTTTTGCATTTTTAGATTTTGTGCCTGTGGGGACCTCAATTTTGGTCCCCACAGTGACACGAGTCCCCATGAGTTGGTGTGCAGTCAGGTTTAGGTCCCCACTAACATATAAAAACAAAGTCCATACACACACACACACACGCACGCACACACACACACACACACGCACGCACACACACACGCACATGCACACACACACACGCAGGCACGCACGCACGCACACACGCGCACACACACACACAATATAACTATACCACAGCCTCAGTTCAACAGTACATCAGTCTTATTTAGTCTTTTCTCCTTGTAAGGTCATTGGAATGATGTGACAGGAAAGCTGCTATTAACATCTCCATCCATGATCACAGCGAGAGGAGATGCTCAGTTTTTTAGGTACTTTTTTCAAATATTGAATAAACCGCTGTCTCCTCTCATCCCTAAAAGATAACTCAACTGCTCAACTATAATACATCTATAAATCCTTTATTTTTTCCAGTAAAATGACCCAAATCTCCCTAAAACACAATTAATTTGACCTTAAGTGCAACATTGTGTATAATGACATTTTTGAGAATTTACATTTACATATAATACAATAAGCACAAACGTGACTAAATTGTTTAAACAAGAAAACAATTGAGCAATAAAGTGAAATCGAGACATATTCTTTGAAATGTGGTGATGATGGTGATGATGCATGAGTGTGAACCTGCAGGAGATCACAGCAGCACCTACCAGCTGAACACATGGCGTCTCCTCACACACGAACTCATGATCTTATGTCCAGACCGATTGGACTGACCCCCGTCCAGTGTCCCCCATGAGCCCGAGACACACATGCTACTGACTCAGACCAGCTTTAGCGTTTGTTTGTTTCACAAGCTTAACACACTCCCATAGGAGGAGCCCAGATGATGTCATCAGCCACCGCTGTGCACACACTGACCACGAGAGAGAGAGAGAGAGAGAGAGAGACAGAGAGAGAGAGAGAGAGAGAGAGAGAGAGAGAGAGAGAGAGAGAGAGACAGAGAGAGAGAGAGAGAGAGAGAGAGAGAGAGAGAGAGAGAGAGAGAGAGAGAGAGAGAGAGAGAGAGAGAGAGAGAGAGAGAGAGAGAGAGAGAGAGAGAGAGAGAGAGAGAGAGAGAGAGAGAGAGAAGAGAGAAGAGAGAGAAGAGAGAGAGAGAGAGAGAGAGAGAGAGAGAGAGAGAGAGAAGAGAGAGAGAGAGAGAGAGAGAGAGAGAGAGAGAGAGAGAGAGAGAGCGAGAGAAGAGAGAGAGAGAGAGAGAGAGAGAGGGAGAGAGAGAGAGAGAGAGAGAGAGAGAGAGAGAGAGAGAGAGAGAGAGAGAGAGAGAGAGAGAGAGAGAGAGAGAGAGAGAGAGAGAGAGAGAGAGACAGAGAGAGAGAGAGAGAGAGAGAGAGAGAGAGAGAGAGAGAGAGAGAGAGAGAGAGAGAGAGAGAGAGAGAGAGAGAGAGAGAGAGAGAGAGAGAGAGAGAGAGAGAGAGAGAGAGAGAGAGAGAGAGAGAGAGAGAGAGAGAGAGAGAGAGAAGAGAGAGAGAGAGAGAGAGAGAGAGAGAGAGAGAGAGAGAGAGGAGAGAGAGAGAGAGAGAGAGAGAGAGAGAGAGAGAGAGAGAGAGAGAGAGAGAGAGAGAGAGAGAGAGAGAGAGAGAGAGAGAGAGAGAGAGAGAGAGAGAGAGAGAGAGAGAGAGAGAGAGAGAGAGAGAGAGAGAGAGAGAGAGAGAGAGAGAGAGAGAGAAGAGAGAGAGAGAGAGAAGAGAGAGAGACGAGAGAGAGAGAGAGAGAGAGAGAGAGAGAGAGAGAGAGAGAGAGAGAGAGAGAGAGAGAGAGAGAGAGAGAGAGAGAGAGAGAGAGAGAGAGAGAGAGAGAGAGAGAGAGAGAGAGAGAGAGAGAGAGAGGGAGAGAGAGAGAGAGAGAGAGAGAGAGAGAGAGAGAGAGAGAGAGAGAGAGAGAGAGAGAGAGAGAGAAGAGAGAGAGAGAGAGAGAGAGAGAGAGAGAGAGAGAGAGAGAGAGAGAGAGAGAGAGAGAGAGAGAGAGAGAGAGAGAGAGAGAAGAGGAGAGAGAGAGAGACAGAGAGAGAGAGAGAGAGAGAGAGAGAGAGAGAGAGAGAGAGAGAGAGAGCTGCCATTACGAAAGGGGTAACATCTTTTCCCCTTCTTTTGAAGTCCTGCCCACCTCTCGTTCTGATGCTGTCTGTTATATTTATTCGAGTGATGATGTCATCGTTATTCTCCTGATAGATGCTAAACCTCAGTGTTTAGCACTTTAGCATAACTTGAAGGTAGCATACATCACTGTCAGGCGAAAACCTTGAAAATCCAAATTCTCTGCAGCACAGAAAATCAAAACACTGTATTTTTAAACAATGAAACACATTACAATTTTAACATTTGACCAAAATTGAGCTCTAATTGAGTTTTTGATGTGTTTTGTTTGTTTTTAGAATGGCCATCACATTGCAACACAGTCTCACTGGAATTCGTGACATTGTCACAAACTGTAATCTATTCATTTGTGTTTACTGACACAAATTTCCTCCTTTTTTCATATCAGTCAGCACGACTTTCAATCTAACGTATTTTAAAATGCTGTATTTTTCATATATGTAAATATATATCAAGGCAATCTGATGGGAATTTATACCTATTTTACAAGGTGGCTCATTCGTGTGAATTCCTATTTCCCACGATCTCATTGGTATGTTTTGTTATGATTTGACTCTTCTCCTGTGACGTCAGGTTTAGGGGCGGGGTTAGGGTAGACATTTATCAATGCTTTGCCACCTCGTGAAACTCGCATTTCTAGCAAAGTGAGCCTTTGCGGCTGTGATTTTAGGGTTTGGGGTGAAGTAAGGTGTTGGTTAGCCACATCCTAAAATATGTACGACTTCTTTTGATATCAGGTTATAAATATGTAAATGTAAATACACACGCAGTCTGTGTATTGAAAATCGTGCTGAGTGACATTAAAAAAGGTCGTGCTCACTGACACGAAAAAATGGGGATATTCGCGTCCATGAACACGCGTTAATAGATTCCAAATTTTGTGTCTATGCCACCAACTGCCGTGAGACTGGGTTGCACATTGTGTTTTCATCAACTTACAGATGATAACATTTATTGTGGCCACGTGCGTGCTCATGTTTTTCTGTCATTTACACTTTCATGTTATAAAAGACGGAGCGCTACATTATAAATGTTTGTGGCGGCACTTCATTTACGATCAAAACCTTCAAAATGTTAGCAGTAGGCTTCTTTCATGCTACAATGGTAAGTCTTGATCACTTTTGTATTTTCCACAAAATAAAGGCTTTTGTTGAAGTGCCTTGGCAGTTTGGTTAAACATGCGAGTGGAATTGTAATAATACAGAAGAGCTAATATTCCTGCACATTTCGAGTGATGAACATATTTCAGAGAAAGTCTTCAGCTTTATAATTTGATCTCTACTGTACATTGGCAATTTGCGTCTGTCAGTATCAGTCAATGTATTTAAAGTGTAAAATGAGAATTAAACAGATGGAAAGATGGAGTTTTTTCCTCAGATGAATGATGGTTATGGACTCCACACACAATGACGACATCCATGGGCTTCCTCACATGACCAGACAACAATAGAGAAAGTGAGCGCATGAGAGCGCAGACAATGCTGGACATTCTCTGACGGGTCACTCCAAGATCTCCACAACGCCCTCATTGAGCCCTCAGCAGCTCTGAAGCATGAGACACAGAAGCGCTGCTTTGTTTCATTCATCCGTATGAATAATAAACAGGAGTGATATGAAATACTGAACATGCGTTCATTTAGATTCATATACTGTATGAAAGCTAGTCATGGGGATCTATCCAAAACTACCCTGACTGGGATTCTATCACATCATACTGGAGTAACCGGTAGACTGGTTTGCTAAGACATTCCCCATCCCACAATGCACTGCACTCAACTTGACCTTCTTATTCCAGCATGATGGTGGAAGCAAAAAACAACATCATTTATGAGCTGCCTAATTCCTGTGAATTTGCACAATATAAATCTTCCAAAAACATACAAATATTAGAAAAAAGCAATGATGATGAAAGCTAAACCTAACCAGTGAAGATGATTGTGTTTCATATCTCTTGAGGGTGAGTGAGTGAGTGAGTTACTGAAGGCAGTGCATTAAAGTTCCATCAGTTCTTGGTCCCAAGACTATAAATAGAGCAGCATCTCATTCTTCAATGTGTTGAATCAGACGAGGGTCATGCCGCACTGTGACAAGAAAGTGCTGATGGGTCAATCTCACCACCGATGGACAACATAAAGGACAGAGATGAAACATCAGGAATATTTCACTGTAGTAACGCTGTTGGTAATGTACTTCTCTGCCAACAGGATCACAGTAACATTATACCTCCGTAACATTTCATCATATTACTTGCTTGACCTTGAAGGCCATATCATCTGCTGTATTATGAGAGAATCAGATGTTTTATCTCTGGAAATAAACCACATCTCAACTTTAAGCAAGCAGAAACCCCCAATGACTGCAGCAAATTCATCACGTCCAGCTTTAGCCAGTATTATCGCAACGCTGCCCAGAATGAAATTATTTCAAATGGAAAAGAACCCGTTCGCTGAATGATGGACAGCTAGAATAAATCCTGATTACCAACGCCGCATTCATCCCGGGAAGATAAATGATCAAGTTTAAATGTCTGATCCATTTAAAAGTTAAAGCGCCGCTGAGCTGATGAGAAGCAGACACGTTCATTCTTCAGTAGATGTCAACTGTGATACAGCTGTAATGTTTTCATCTTTTTTCCTTGATTTTAGCTGTTTTTCTCAGTGCATTCAAGCCATACAGTGTGTGTTGTTATGCTTTACTAATGAATAATAATGAAAACAAATAATAAAATAAAAGCAGTAAATAAATTCAAAGTGAAAATGATAATTGTGTCATCGTTTGCTCACCAGACCTGTATGACTTTCCTTCTTCTGCATGCAGAACGCAAAAGAAGATATTTTGAAGAATGTATTTTGGGGGTGAACTATCGCTCTAATAATTGCTTTACAGCTAAACCAAACAGCTCATCTCTAGCTCTCTCTCTACCTATGCTGAGACAGAAGAAAGTATTTTAACACTGATAAAAATGACACACGTCACGTTCAATAAAGCTATGGATCTGGAAGAATCTGTGTTTTTCACTGAATGCGAAATGTTTTTTAACACAGGATGGTGAATGAACAGTAGATTTGACAGGACGCAGGTCTGTGTTGTTAATATATTGGAGGTTAAAGCAGAATGGACTCGATCAACTGTGAGAACACACAAGAGCATATGGTGTTCACAGCGGTCATCTCATCAACCTCGGGCCGGTTGCATAAAACTGTTTTTAAGTCAGTTGCATCAAATCTTTGATGGGTCTAATTTAAGACAAAAAATTAAGACTGACCCCTGGCTAACCTTTCGTTATGGTCTACGTTGTAATGGAAACCAATAAACTGTCAACTGCTCTGGATTCAAAATGGCCTGACTTTGTGTTGTGCTACACAGTCGCAAATATTTAAATAAATGGACAATAAGAAGAGGAAGAGCTTTCAAAGACCAATACATATCACTGGAAGTCTTATGAAAATGCTGGAGATGCTCAGATGTTAGCAGAACCGCACCATCTGCCTGAATACATCATGTGGTGCCATGAGCCAATCATGAGTCTTACAGTAAGTCACATGACATTTACATCTCAGCTGATTGGTTCAAAGAGTTTAGTGCATGTGAACAAAGATGACAGAATCTGTACTTGATGTGTTCCAAACAGGATTTATCGCCCTTCGCTTCACATGACGTCAACATGTCCCCAGGAGCCGCTTTTTTGGAATGATGTGCTTTAGGAACTCTTAGACAGGTGGACCCCATAGACTCCCATTATATGAAGCTGCGGATTTACCAAACAATCTTCTTTATGGTTCTACTCAAGAAAAAATGTCACCTGCATCTCGGATGGCCTGGGGGTGAGTAAATAAACAGCAAATTGGAGTTTTTGGGTGAACTGTCCCTTTAACATATTTTTAATAACGTATTTTATTAGGTTTAGTGTAAGGGTTAGGTTAGGGTTAACAAATGAACAAATATTTAACTGTGATCATTACTTACAGGTGTACACTAAATGATGACATTGCTAAGAGCAAACGATGGCGACCACAAGTTGCAACTTACTCTCCGAATTGGGCCTAAGTATATAAAGTGGGAGGAGTTGAATCTGGATCCAACCTCGCCCCCTGGATCTTGTGTTCTGCAGTGAGGACCATCTCCATGAATTACTCACTTTCTAGTTGTTCCAAATCTGTATACATTTATTTGTTTGGTTGAACACAGAGAAAGATATTTGGAAGAAATGCTTGTCACCAAACAGTTCTTGGACCCCATGGACTCCCATAGTAGGAAAAATGACAATGGTACTCAAAAGTGCCCCAGAACTGTTTGCTGTCCTACATTCTTCAAAATATCTTCTTTTGAGTTTAACAGAACATCAAAAAAATGAAGTACCATAATTTTTCCTACTATGGTAGTCCATGGGGTCCTTGGTGACAAGCATTCTTCCAAATATCTTTCTCTGTGTTCATCAGAACAAAGACATTTATACAGATTTGGAACTGTGAGTAAATTTTGACAGAATTTTTATTTTTGGGTAAACTGTCCCTTTAACTTTGAGAGTCTTGATGAAGAAGAACATTGATAGAGAGCTCTTCAACACAAAGGTCTTCCTCACAGGTTTATTTTAATCCTGCTCTGTGGGTTTGTATCGAGAAATGTAAACCTCTCTGAATGTGTCTTTGGCTGTAATGGAGCTGGTGTTCAAGGTGAAATTTGGTATTAGGCAGCTTAGAGAGACGGGCTTCATAGGCAGCGTAACGGAAGTCTATTTGAATTATAAACAGAGAGCGTCTTTACTATAACCAATCACATATTTAAAAACTACAATACTAATTTCTCGCTAGAAATGCAATCAGAAGTTTTTGAAAGTGAAAATTAAACTTACATTTATACAAAACTATGCTGCAACGGGCGTTTCGGCCGCCATTTTATTTTTTCGAGCATGAGCCTTCTCGACCAATCACATTCCTCGCATGTTGTTATGGAAACGACAGGTCTCTGTCATTGGTTAGCTGTGAAAAAGGAGCTTGACGTAGGGCGTTTTTTTTTTTAAAGTTGAACTTTTTCAACCTCAAAAGACGCTCTGAGCTGCAGAAAAAGACGCTGGCGTTTAAAAAAGCACTCAGAACTTTTTTTAAAACACGGTTTACTCATAGGAGTATAATGTAAAACAGATGCTAGCAGCTTCATAAAAGAAGTCAAGTGTGAACACGGCCTAATGTGGCTTTTTAATTCCGATGCATTTATTCCTCATACCAGTTTTCAACATCAATCGGCTAAAATAAGTGATGCGTGGCATTTCATATTTCATTATGAATTCACAAGTTCACCTGCCCATCCAGTGTTGATATAAATATAGAAAAAATAATGAATATGCTCCCTTTTTTCCGCACGCCTGCCATGTGTCTACATTTAAAATAATGAACTTGCACGCGCAAAAGACTCGAAATGTGAATCGCCCCTAAGGGGGCCTGCTGTGTTTGAGATACACAATGAATAAACAGCTCATTCTAAGGTAATAAAAACATAACACTTCATTATGTAAAGTCTTTATACACCTCTGAACACATAGTTATGTATAATATATTGCATTTCTGCCAATAGATCCTCCAAAAAATTACACACTGGGCCTTTAATGAAACTGTCAAACTTTATACATAACAGCATGGACTGCCCTTGAATCTACGGTTGAGTAGATTCAGTCAATGTTTATACAGTACATGGAGAATCATGTCTGTTCTGTAGAGAGATTTGTACATTAGCTGAGGAGTTTAAGATTCTGATCTGTTGTCATATCTATAGTTCTGTATCTGCATAATCACATGGTCCCTAAATAGAGCAGCAATGTGACACACACACACACAAAGGGTGAAAGTGTGATGCAGTGATATAACAGCACGAACTAAGAAAGCAAATCTGGGTTTCTATAACTGTGATATTTGCGCTTGAGGTGACAGAAAAACATACAAACACTGAATAAATCTTGAGTTTTTGTCAGCAGCAGAAAGACTTCATGTCATCAGCTTTTTGTTCACGTCTATTGTATATGGTCATGTTGGGCCTAAATGTTGCACAAATATTTCCAGCAGATATATGCTTATCTAGGGGCTTTTACAAATGTCTGTCCAATAGAATTCTCTTAAGATGATCATTCAAAAAAAAACTTTGAAAAAGACTCCATTCAGTGTACTAAACCTCACAAGACCAGATCAGTTCATGTAGAAATGAAAGCACACATGTGCTTTACACTCAGTTTACACTTTTTACTCCACAATCCACCCATTTAAACAGCACGCCAGGACTAATCCTCGTGAATTAACTGCATTATTTCTGTGGGTTTTGTTGTGTTTTCGCTGCCATGTGTGCACACTGGACACAATTAGTAAATTGATGGCTGTGTTAAATGCTTTCTCTCATTGAGCGGCGGGCTTGGCAGATGGAGTCCGCCCCCCCCCCACACACACAGCTGGTCAAAGCTGTACATTTAAACAGAGTTAGTGAGACCTCACCCATCTGAGACCTGCCACCCTGTCTGCCTCACGACACAAGCGCGTTCGTCCTGAGAGTATTCAAGTGCAGCTCTCTCTTACACAGAGATTACGTCATGGAAATATAGTTCTGATTTCATTCCAGCCGGGTTCTGTTTCAGCAAAGGAAGAACTTAGCATGTTTGAAAGAAGCGTTCACAACAGAGCCAAACATTCATAATGAACACCTGGGACGTGTTCATGAAACCCCATGTGTGTCCATCATATTACCGATTTAATGAAGACATCATTGAACCTAATTCATGATATACAGTATTTATGAAGACTAGTTTACTTCTGAAAAGAGATATCTCCGTTTTAAAAAAATGCTCAAAAATCATGTTTTTATTGTGCATTCCAATTAATATCAATCAAACTGCAGTTGGTTTGTTTTGATTTAAGCCATAATGACACAAAAAATACATACAGCTAACTAACACAATAAAACATGAAGGAAAAAAAACATGATTTTTGAAAAATCTCTTTTTGGATTTAAACTCTTAATATATTGTAATGATCTTAATATACAGTATAGGATGTATAAACAGCAGAATAAAATAAATGGTATCTAAATGTAGTCTTCAATTATATATATCAAATTCTGTTGGACACAAAACACAAACAGAGAAAGAGAGAGAGACGGGCTGTTGTGGTACAGAACACAGATGGGTCTGAACAGAATGTCCCATTGTGACTCAGTCATGTTTGGTCCACATGTGAACAGTCATCAGTGTAAATGATTGTTCAGAATCCATTAACAAACAAGATTCTACAGTATATAGAGACCTGCAGAGAGTAAGTACAATACTCTCAATGTGCTCTGCCACTTTAAAGCGCTCGGGTTCTTTTATGGGTTTTGGGAAACAACGTTAAATTGTTTTGATCTGACACTGTAATTGCATTAGATGGACATTACATTCCAGTAATTCATAACAATAGAATGTACTGTATGTCAACAGAGCTGTGTGTGCCTATAGTCATTATATGCTGTGTCAATAAGCACTCTTTGTCTCTTTGTGTCGTTCTCCTGGTGTGTTCAGTGTGTTGAAGGGACATGAAGTTCCTCTACACAGCGCTGGTACAGAATACAAAACATAAAGCATGTCCTTACTACACTTGAGCATTGAGTTGCTATGCAAGTCCACAGTAATGTAAAGGTCTTGATAAAATGGAGCTATACATTCCCTACCCTACTGTAAACATTATAGCGTCAAAAGGACATGACAGCATAGTCATGTATTGCTTTGTTGTGCTTTTTATCCAACATGAGGCCTGATCTTACATCAAACATAAAAGCGTACAAGGATGCAGTAAACAAAATCAATAGCTAAATGAGGCTAGAAAATGCTTGGGATGGGAACACACCCGTGTAAACCCTGTCCATCAACATTTATGTCGAACTTAGCAAATCACTTGGAGACAGCACGCGCATTAGACAATGAACAGCACCCGTATGAATCAGCAGATGCTGAGTGTGAATCTGCTGTTTCATTACGATCGGAGTCACTGAATCGCTTTGCTGCTCGTATAGAGACTCGTGCAGCTGCAGCCTGGCATTGTTCCGATACGATGCGCGCCGCGCCGCGCCGCGCGCACTGACTGTGTCCATGGTGCTGAACACCATCCTGAAACATGCGTTCACGTGCACGAAATAGACAACACGCGCATCTCTGTCCATCATCCGAAGGACACAAAGACAAAGGTCTCGTGCGCACGTGACATCTACAGCATTTACATGCGTGCGCCGTAAACACACAATACGAGTGACATTTAGTCGTCAAATCACTTCACGTGCGTCTCACGTTTGCATCGTCGCGAAATCTCAGTGTGGCTTTAGTGTGATGAGCTGTGTGAGGTGTGAAATGACAGAATGCATTTACTCCACAAATGCGTTTGACTACAAATAAAGCGTCTGATTCAACAATCGAAAGCGTCCGCAACGGAAAACGCGCCTTTGCATGTATTGAAATGACATTTCCCTGACAATAAGCCCCACGCGATGTTCCCGCTCCTGCACACCAGCACATTCTAGAGTAAAAATGACAACATCAACAATCTATAACATGCAGCGGTCTTTCAACGCATTCGCGACGCGCGTGCTCGTCGTCGTCTAGAAGCGCGTTCAGCTGTCTGCGCGAACGCAACACTTCTTACCTTCTCTCTCACAAAGCTGGATGGCATCCAGACTCAGATTCTTTATCATGTCCTCACACGGACTCGTGGGGCTGCTCACACTGTGTCCCACGCGCGGAACCTCCATCGTTGAGTCTGTACCGGACGATATTCCTCTAGTGCGAGTGACTGCAGTGCCGCAGGACAGAGATGTGAACCTCTTGTGCTTCTCTCACGGGTTTCCACGGTGTGGTGCTGATGATGGCCACGCCACGTCAGCGCAGCGTCACGGCCTCTCCATCCACAGCTGATCTTTCATCCGCCACAGTCAAGGGCAGAGTGCGATGACCCTCAGTCTCACTCCTTCAATACACAGTGCCATTATATTAATATGAAACATAAACATATTTTTCATTGACCGATTTAATGTGTCAGGCGTGGAACTCATTTTTTCTAGAGGGTTGCATGTCTTAATAAGTCCATTTCTGTTAACCTTGCGCAATTAGCGTAATAAATGTTGTAGTGTACTTTATTTGCTATAGTAAACTGTAGTCAACTGTAGGACGGTGTAATCAACTATTGTGAATAATATTTTCTATTGTAAGTTTAAAAAACACCCGTATCTGGCAGACATCTTTATCCAAAGTGACTTACAAATGAGAAAACATTTTGTCAAAGAGCTAAATCTTAATAATCGTTTTTTTTGTGTTTACCATGTTTACAAGTACTATAATGCAGCATATAGTGTACAGTCTTATCATAGGTAAGCATGTTTTTTTTGCGTATTGGCTCCCACTGCTGTAACTTCACTACAGATGCTAAGAATAATCTTGTGGTTTATTTCAGATGTACAGTATTTATGTGTGATGGAGAATCATAGAGGCTTTCATGTGAAGTGATGTTGTGTTGATTCGGCCTGTGGGCTCACAGAGAACACAGAAGAGATTAACAGCGAATTAAATGTTTTCTTATATAACAAGATTACAGCCCACTAGCTTTCTTGTTTTCCCATTTGTATTCTGTTGCTATTTGTCAAGCAAATGAGTTCGACTCTGGTAAAGCGGGTAAACTGCCAAATCTCTCTCTCTCTCTCGTTCACACTTAAACACACATTTGTTTCACTGTTAGTAAGTTAATTTCACACACTTTCATTCACGTTACATCAGACCAAACCTATTACAGAAACATCGTTAGATAAAAAACATGGTTTGGTCTCTTTTTCTTGGACAGTATGTTGAGCGATGAGGAATAAAGCGAAATCTTTACATACGCCAACACAAAAAGTCAAACTAAACGGAGAACCTGGATATTATGTCCGAAATGATGCTTTCTTAACCTTATACTGTTCAGTTGAATGCATTTGAACCTAAACACAGAAGATCTCCAGTAACTGCCCCCAAAGAGCATGAAACACATCATTCTCATTCAATAGACTGTATAACATCGCATGGATGGATAATCCCACTGCAGGTGCTTTTGATTCAGATCAAACACAGAAGAGATCTGAACGTGGATCTCAGTGTGTGGTGGTGTAAAGTAACAGCTTCATCACGTCCCCCCAGAGCAAAGTGAGAAGCCCTTCATCCCCCCAGTAACACCCAACACACTCCACCCCCTACACCTCCATACTGTACATGACTCCTAATCCATCCCATAATCCTCTCCTCCGATCAATCCATACCCTGATCCAAACACCCTTTATCCATCTATCTTTTCATGCCCTAAACTCTGAATCTCTCCATCCCCTGATCCATCCATCCATCCACGTCTCTAGCTTCTGATCACTGGTCTGATCATCTGCTCATGTTTCTTATAGTGTGTCGTCACAGTGATGTTGTTGCAATGAGACGAGAGGATGACAGATGGTAAAACTTCATTATGAGGACAGACGCCAGCATGTGGAGAGAGCGAGAGAGAGAGAGACCGGTACAGTAATAATAGGAGCAGGATGTATTGCAGAGGTCGGTTCAGGTGAGGTGTGCACACACAAACTCAGAGTGAATATATGACGAAGGAGAGAGATTACAGGACACAACGCCAGTGCATAATCTTTGCTTCTGACATTGAGGATTCATCCCGCACACACACACGCACGTACACACACAGATACGCAAGCACGCACACACACGCACGCACGCACGCACGCACGCACACACACACACAGATACGCACGCACGCACACGCACGCACGTACACACACAGATACGCAAGCACGCACACACACACACACACGCACGCACGCACACACACACACACACACACACACGTCTGGTTTACTATCTCCGTGGGAAAGTCCATAGGCGTAATGTTTTTTATACTGTACAAACTGTATATTTTATCCCCTACCACTAACCCAACCCCTAAACCTAAAGATCATAGAACACTTTTTGCATTTTTAGATTTTTTAAAAATATTGTTCTGTACAATTTATTCGCTTTTTTGCCCCTGGGACCTCAATTTTGGTCCCCACGGTGAAACGAGTCCCCATGTGTTGGTGTGCATTCAGGTTTAGGTCCCCACCGGGACATACAAACATGAACGCACACACACACACACACACGCACACACACACGCACACACACACACGCGCGCGCACGCACGCACGCACGCACGCACACACACACATGCACGCACACGCACTCTTAAAACTCTTAAATAACACATAGCAGGTTCTTCGGACTGACATTCCTCATGAAACCAAATGTATAATCAAATCACAAATGTTAAAACCCAAATGATTTGTTTACATTGTCACTGCCTGTCAAGAGGATTTATTCTGCACCTTATACCTCATGATAAATAAATCTTGTGTCCTTTTATTTTTATGTAGACTGCGGAGCCTGTAGTTTGTCCAATTTCAGTTTTAAAGTAGCTTCCTGAACACGGGAAACAAAGCCTTCAGAATGTAAATGAGCTGCATGAGTACAGACAGAATGCAAACCAGAGGCAAAACACGCCGGTGACACATGATGATAAACAGAGGAGGCAGGTGATGGATGAGCTTCAGGTGAATCACAAGTTTTATCGTCATACTCGCAGTGTTAAGAGAATGAACATTAACATTCACAGTATTTGTGTTTGAAATGCATGTTATAAAGACATTAAACATCCACCCCTGTGTTTCCTCTATACATCTAAATGTGAAAGTGTTTCATGACAATTGTGTTTTGTATGAGGTACATAATGGTTATCCTGATCTTCCCTGTACTAAAATATAAAAATGTATTAGATACCGCCAAACAACCTCACTGAAAAAGCTGCTTTATATTTTTATAAATGAATGTATATATTGAATTGTAGTTAATGCTCATATAATTTAGCGGCACATTCTATTAATAAACAAGAAATACAATGTAAATACTGTGGCAGGGTTACGTAAAACAGCAAGTTTAAGCAAATGCGCACTTTAGCGCCCCCTACTGGAAGAAAAAGGAAACATCCGTCCCCTCTTTGTCCTCAGCAGGCTCACACGAGGGCTGCAGTCTAGCTCCTAGGCATTACTGAATACTCCACACCAATTGTTTGTTATATTTTATGCAATCTTGTTATCTGTTTACTTGATCTAAAAGCACATCAAGATTATACGATGATAGGTAAATTTGAATAACCTGAATAAGCACTCATATTGATCTGTGTTTGTGTCTGAATGTCACCGAGTTCATCCTCAAGTGATCTGTTGTGAAATAAACACATTTCACATTTTAACCTCTGGACTTTCTCTCTCCTCCTCACACTGAAAACATCCACAACCAAGAAAATGTGGTGAGATTGAAAAGCTGGAATTCAAGTTTGCCAGAGGGAAATGAGAAGCCACAAGCCGTCCTGTTTCATTTAGAGGATATTTGGTGAATGCATGCCCGATGTACAGTAAACTTGAGAAAACACAACCCACAAGCAGTTTTACAGTAAATATATGCTGTTTGCTCATGAAGCCTTTGAGGTAACACTTCAATGACGAAACGAACATGAACTAAGATGAATAAATGCTGTAGAAGTATTGATGTTAACAAAATACGACCTTGTTGTAGAGTGAACTTGTCGCCTTTGACGTTAAAACAGACAAACAGAAAAGCGTGCGTGCGTATCATACGCTTGAGATCACTGGCATATTTGTGTCATACTGTAATGATCCGCTGTGATGACGGGTGTGGTTCTGCTCAAAACACATTTTACTCCACACCATCTCATCATCACGTTCACTACGTCTGCATACAGTCACATACACTTCACTCCTCGAGGAAGAGAAACCAAGCATTTCTAGATGTAAACACATGCATGCATATTTCAAGAAAAAAAAAGCTTCAATAAACTCACTAGAAAAGACAGACGGAAAAGGTTTACATACACTTTATTCATCTGTAACGACGCTTCTGATTTATAAACAACATTCAGCGGAAACACATCACTGTATACAAAGGTATGACCCAACATCAACAAAACATTACAATGGAGGATTTTACTAAATCTGCAGAGTTCACAGACAGATATTTAAAGTCACTCCCAAGGCACTGGCCGTAAAGACGTCTGTCAGAACAATATGGATGAATGTGCTTGTGTATCCCTCTCTTCACAATCACCGATCTGTGCATTTGTGCATGTTGTGTACGTATGTACCCTCCGAACCCAGAGCTTACACGTGACACTTGACCAAGATACTGAAAAATGTGCTGACCCCGGTCACGAGGCCATGTCAGAAATGACATGAAAAAACAACTCCATCAATGAATTACGGTCGGTCTCTCGCTAAAATAACATTTGATGTGTAGAAAGCTCTAAAATATAGATATACTGAGATATACTGAAAGCGGCATCTAAAACTGATTCGCTTCAAATAAATCAAAGATTAAACCACAGAAACATATGTGCTTAAAACAATACATTTAAAATGGCAAAGTGACTCTTTGCATAGTCTGTCGCATTTCAAAATGACTATTCTTCTTCTTCTTCTAGGAAACACATGTTGTTTCACTCATTTGTCAGTCAAAATTCAATTTCAAAGCATAAAAACAAAACAAAACTAACGGATTGATTGCTTGCTACCGCCTGTAAAATATCAAGCAGAAATAAGACTAAATGCTATAACAACAATACACATTTAAACAGTACCTCTATCACATATCAGGTACATGAGTTTGACGTTAAATGAGAGGTGTAAATACATATCGTACGTGTAAAGATAAAGCAACACACTGGGACATGTTAAAACAACATGACTTTGGAAAAACTGTCAGTGCAAAAGAAAAGGCACTCGGGTGGTTTGAATCCTTCAGAGAGCAACGTTCACAGCTTTAGATGGGACAACACTCGCTTTGGAGATGTTCTCTGAAGAACACAGAGAGAGCGCCGTGAGATACAGCACGATCAAACCGCTTCTATAAACCAAACACGAGCAGACTTTGGTGGCGCTCTGGACGTGACGGGCGGAATCAGGGAGGTAGTTTGGAGAAGAGATCGAGTCAAGATGAATTCCAAGGTTTCTCAAAGATGAGGTTGTGTTTTTAGGACTTGTGGTCGGTGGCATTGAGGAATGTGGTTGAAACTGAGCTGCCGTAATTTGCACTTCTGTCAGTGAGAGAGACAGAGAGTTAGAGAGAGAGAGAGAGAGAGAGAGAGAGAGAGAGAGAGAGAGAGGGGGGGAGAGAGAGAGAGAGAGAGAGAGAGAGAGAGATCTGCTACTGACAGATTCAACATGAGCTTAAAAACTCTTATGAATGAATTTAGATGAAGCATGCTGGAGGAACGCTGACAACACAATGTTCTATTTAACGGATCTACTGTTGGGTTTATTAGTATTGAGAAACCATGAAGGTGCTGTTTTTTCTTTTAGGAACCTTTGACTGCACAGTTCTTTGGGGAATCAAATACGGTTCCTCTGTGGAGAACCCTCATCAGGACCTTTATTTTGAAGAGTGTGTCTCTTGTCAGAGAGCCCAGAGGAGGATGTTATTGCTTAGGTGTTACTCTTTCATAGCTCAGGTGATTTGATGGAGTTCTCAGCTGTGTTTCATTTCAGTATCGACTTCAGGTGTTTCTCCTGAAATTGGAGAAATGAAAACATCACATTCACTGAAACATGACTCAATTCAACAGATTTCACTGCAGTGTCGCAGCGGTTTGAGATTCATTTCGTGCAGAACACTTGAGTTTGGCTTGATGTCCATTTAAGTGCTGTAAGTGAGATCCAAGCGTATGGAGTCGGGCGGATCAGACAAGCATCTGTCCGTAGACAAAGTACTTAGTATTCTTAAAGTGCAAAGAATAGTATGACAAAGGCCAAGACATGCTTATAAATAAAGTCCTGAACCTTCACTTCATTTCCTTCATTATAACACCAGTAGCACACTGAATAAAACACTTGGACATGTATATTTTTGGCACAGTTTCAGAAGGTCCGGGTTTGGTCCATCGCTGTACATCAGCTTGTAGTTGGGAATGGGGTTTCGTGCAGTTTGGCTTGTTTGGACGGGTTCACCAGCGGCCGCTCACGCTGGCCATATCTGTGTGGAACTGGCGTGGCAGTCGACCGCTGGCGCCCCCTTCCAGGAATGAGGAGCGGATGTTGGGCGATTCGAAAAGCTTTCTTCTGTTCTTGTTCAGCTCTGTCAAAACAACAAGTGTGCTTTAATATTCACCACACGCCTGGACTAAACTAAACAGTAAATGTCTTTCTCCGGCATCTGCTTTATAAAATCTAGTGAGCTGCCTCGCTGCCAGTGTTGGGTAAGTTACTCTGAAAAAGTCATTAATTACTAGTTACTAATTACATATTCAATAGTGTAATTAGATTACTGTACAAATGACTCTCTCCAAAAAGTATTTAGTTACTTATTACTAATTACTTTCTATATCCTACATCAACCTTGATTAGTTCAGTGATTCAAGGATAGACATGAAACGGCTCTTTTAATTCATTCAAATAAATAATATTAAACTACATAAAGTACTCTTATTAACTGACCAAAGTATTACAAATGTGAGAATTATACATTAAAGCACAGATTTTAAAGTTAGACTCTGAATTTTGATGTCAATTCCACCATTGCACACACATATATTACACACAGTATTTAGTTTAATTACATCAAAAGTAACTGTAATTAAATTACATAAAAAAATAAGAGTAATGCCTTACTTTACTTTTTCAAGGGAAAAGTAATTAAATTACAGTAACTAATTACTTAGTAACTAGTTACACCCAACACCGCTCGCTGCCTACATAGACAGCACCCTAATGATTTGGAACACTCTTCAACTTTGACTTTGTGTGGCTAAAAACGAAATATTTGAATAAGAATACAAATACATCACACACAAATATTAAACAAAATGATTTGTATTGATACATTAAGGTACTGAATGAATGAAACGTATATTGTCCAAGTGAACAACTTTATTTCCTACATTTGTTTACTCATTTTTACCCATGATGCACTCTGATTTTGAGTATAAATCTATATATTAGTCAACTTGAGAATTCTTGCATATATGTGAATATATATTACAGTAAAACACTTTTTATTGTTATTTTCTACTATAAACAGATGAAATAAATATGTTAGCGTTTATTTGAAATATAATAAACAGACATGAGAGTTATTTTTGTACTCTTCATTATCAACTAAGATGTGATAAATGTGAGCAACAGTGAGAAAATGAACTTTACACAGATTGTGTATTGTATATTGTATAAGGTAAACATTATGTTTATGACAAATCTCTCTGACTTATGGTATTTACTACTACACGGTTTCATTTACTTCTTTCTCAGAGTGGACTGAAATGTCGTTCACTATGTAGGAGATAGTGCAGGAGTCAACAGGTGTGCATCTGACTGAGATTTTACACTGAATTCTGGGATACATAGAAATTTGAAAAAAAAAAACAAAAAAAAACAAATCTATGATCCCTCAATATTCTGACTATTTAGAGAGCTCACTTGATTTTGGTGTTTTGTTTTTTGAGAAAGCGATCTGATTTACAGTAAGTGTCCCTGACAAACCGGATTTAACTCCCCGGGATTTCACTTAAAAACACAAGAGCGAATTTCTCTCCCCGAGCCCAAACTTGCATCAGTCCAGATTACAAAAGATCTGTGTGTCATGTCTGTGCCAAATGCCAAAATAACAACTTAGTGCTTTTTGTCGGTGTATTGAAGTGTAAATGCTGCCTGATAGAGTAGAGCTGCCACTCTTCATATCACTAAAATAATTGTAACATATGATTTATATTCATTATAAGTATAAATATTATTTTGTGTAATTATTGGCAACTGCCTGTTTACGTGAATAATTACCCAAAAAACATGATGGAAACTTCCAAAAAAACAGCACAGACCTGAGATGGCGAGCAGCATTTTCCTGCGGGCTCCAAACGTGGTGATGCCCAATTCCTTCAGGTCCTGATCGGTCAGCGTGAGAAACGTTTGGAGATCAATCTAAAAGAAACCGACAGAAATCAATCACTGTGGTTTTGTTCACTCATTGTGACATGTGTGAGATTAAACACGACATCATCAAGACGCTGTGAGCACTAGGGTGACCTGTCATTCAGAAATGAGGTGAAAATGCCTTTAATATCCATTTATTTTATTCAATTTGCTGTCTGGATGCTGAGCTGTTATTCACATTTGAATGTTACATTAAAGGTGCATTCACACATAAAACAGATCTTGAGATCAGACAAAAATGATTAGCTCGTTGTCAAGTTGTGTTGAACTCAATATTCCATTTATTTCAATTCAACTTCAATTGTGAGGTGCGGCCAATGTCATTCAGATTATAACTCACAAACGGAAGCGAAGCCTGAATTTTGGCCATTTTCCCAGATGTGGTGAACAACACCTCAGATCAACCCCGTCAAGATCATGTGTACCACGACTCTCTGATCAACTGTTTACTAGGCTGCGTCCAGATCCCCAGTTTACACGTCACAGTGATAGTTCTGGCATCGACGTGTTGCGTGAACTGCATTAATGTGTCTTATTCACTGGACTTTTTTTGGCTCTGTGCTATCACTGCAGCGCCCGGGGAGCAAGTAGGGGTAAGGTGCCTTGCTCAAGGGCACCTCAGTTGTTTCGCGCCGGGCCTGGGAATCGAACCGGCAACCTTCTGGTCATGAGTCCGACTCTCTAACCATTAGGCCACGACTGCCCCCTTTAGTCATTAGGATGAGAGTCGGTGCATCATTACCTCCTGCTGCTGGAACACATCCGTGTATTTTCCGAGGCCGAGTTTGCTGAAGAGCTCGGGCAGATCCGATCCTCTGAGCGATATGTTGAGATTACAGCCATTTGTCCCCATCACTGAAGAGATGCAGTCCATGTAGTTACTGCTGCTCAGATAGTGCTCTACACAAAAACACAACACAAACACTTCACAGCCTAGTGAACAGATTTCTAAAACCTTGACTCGGCCAAATTGTGGCACATTTTGCGAGCAGCATGAGCGACAACCCAGTGGATGTCAACTTCGGCAACTACAGCTCATGATACAGATGGATACTGACGTCAAGTGTGTCAGATGCACTGTGACAAGATCAAGCTCAAGTTGCACTTCGGCTTTATGTGACTTTGGTGAAATTGCTATACCTAAAGTAAATAAATTGACCTAATTTGATCTGCTTTTTGATCACTTTACGAGTTGGCCTCGCAGATAATAAGTACGGATGATAAGGGACGGATGGTGTGCGTATTTGGTGTGCTGTCCCGGGGAGAGGGATCCGAGCTTGGTAGTTCCTCCGAACTCGGAGCGCCCGCCCCTTGTCCGGGGAGAGGGCCCCGGGGTCGGTATATGCCAGGACTCGGGTCGTTCCCCCCGTTATGCTGCGGTAAAAACGGGCTGATGGTGAGGAGTTGGGGTGGAGGAGGGATGCTGCGAGAGAATGAGGGTAAGGCGTCTTGTCTATTTGTAGGGTTTTTTCCCCGGCTAAAAGGATGATTGGTGAGATTGGTTATAGGAAACCAGCCGGGTTAGTTATCTGCACATGCTCCTCCCGAATTTTGTGAATATAACATCATTACAAATAAAGTATGTGGTCTTGAAAAGGATTATTTTTTCTGTCTCTGTCTTGACAGAGTCATTTGGACTCGGCCTTGACTTGGACTCGAACCACTTTGGTCTTGGACTTGACTAGTCCTGGTCTTGGACTCGACAAAGGTGGACTTGACTACAGCCCTGGATAACATTAAAGGGATACTCTACCCAAAAATGAAATCTCTGTTACCTCAAGTTGTTCCAAACCTTTATAAATGTCTTTGTTCGGTTGAACACAAAGAAAGATATTTGTTAGCAACTGAAAAATGTAAATGGTAGTCAAATGTGCCCTGGCACTGTTTGCTTTGCTAAATTCTTCCAAATATCGCTTTTTGTGTTCAACAGACATTTCTACAGGTTTGGAACAACTTGAGGAAGAATATTTCAAGACAGGATTTTCATGACACCACTTCCTTGCATTGTAATGAACTGAGCATAAAACGTCTAACGATGGGCGCTGACATGTTACGCGAAAGCGTCAGTTTGGAGCCTGGGCATGTGCAGAAGGAATCGTCAGTGCAGTCAGAGTCTGCGCAGTAGTGAGCAGGAAGTGCAGCACGGTATCAAGGTCCCGCCCATATTCCCTGATGACGCAATCGTAAACGAAGAAATCATGTCTTTATACCATTTTATAACTAAAACCAAACTTATTCAAAAAACAAACACTTGGACATACATCAACGGAGTAAAATAACTGAAAACATCTTTGGAAAAAAATTATTTGAAGTGTAATTGGATTTTATAGTTTGGCTCCTGTCCCATTTGTTTACATGAAGTTTATGACCTGTACTGCAGCCAGCCCTGTTATATTCACATCTGTGCAGTCTGTGCTCCTCTGAGGTACATGCTTTCATTTAGACATTGTTAAATATTTTGTATTCGTACATTTTTAAGTTTAATCAAAATTGCTGTTTATTTTCACCTCACAGTTATCAAATGTGACGTTACACGGTCACGTGACAGAAAAAAACTTCTGTGGTTAATGAAAAATTCTACATCAACTGAATTGTTTGATTTAATTTTATCTCATTAAAATGTCATTTGCTTTAAGCTAAAGGGAACAAAACTGGTTAAAAACAAAAACACTGGTTTTCATTTAAAAAACAATGTTATCAAATGCATTTTAAGTAAAGGACATCGCCATTTCACTTTTTCCCAGTGTAGCCCATGTAGACAGAAAGGGATCATTTAGAGATGATTTACATATTTAAAGTCCCCGTAAACCGGAAGTTGCGATCGTTTTTACTCTCGTATTCCGAGGCATTTCCAAGTGAAATAAGAGTGGGTGTGGCTTGTTTTTTCACTGCAATTTGATTGGATGTATAAAAACAGCTGTTGCATTTTGAAATGGAACTAGGAGCAGACTGACAGTTGAAGGGGAGGAGTTAACGGATGCCCCGCCCAAGCCGTCTAACTTACGTCATTTGAGATGGATCGTCACTAGAGGGCGGAAGTGCATTTTCAGATTTTAACTGAAGATTATGAGGGCACGCGGATTTTAAAAAAATGGTAAGCTATTGACAATAAACGCTGCAATATTTTATGAAAAACAGGAATTGTCATTTTTAATTTCACTGGGACTTTAATGTGAGTGACACCATTGAAATGTAGTCATAAAATGTAAATCAGGCATCTTTGATTATCTTGCACTTAATGGCAGACTCTCACCGGTTTTGTTCTGCTTTCTTTTGGGGCTGATGGGAGATGTGAAGTCAGGGTGTGCTGGGAGCCCGCTCCCATTTCTCTCTCTCCAGTTATCAGAGTCACTGCCACTCGCCATCCCCTCTCTACTGCTGGAGCGGGACAGAGCCAGCGGCGACCCCTTAAACACACACACACATCACAGCCTTATACTGAGAATCACACGCATGATCAGAGCAAACGTTCAGATCTCTTGACATCTCACCTCATATGTAGTGGACATGCTGGGTTTATAGGACACGTGGTTTGCTCTGCGCAGCTCTTTAATGGTTTCTGCAGGCATGGACTTTGAGAAGCCAAGACCGCTCCATGTGTTAGTGGGAGTGCGGACCTCTGTTACCACCGGCTTCTTCAACATGGCTAACAGAAGACGGAAGAAAGTATGATTAACGACGAATAAAATATATATCACTGCATTATGTATTTTATTCAGAAAATCGCCTGCTTGAGTGGTAAAACACTGGGCAAAATGAATGGTTACAATATCAGGAGACGCAATTCCGCGCAACATTTGAGTGTCTAAGAACACCTGATTCCATAAGGTCTTTGCACAAAATTTTCGTATGCGTTTTTCGTATTTGGCTCTTGTCTGTACGGTGTCTCTGAATTGTTATAAAAGGCCTCT
The DNA here is from genome assembly GCF_024868665.1 of Triplophysa rosa. Taxonomy (NCBI): domain Eukaryota; kingdom Metazoa; phylum Chordata; class Actinopteri; order Cypriniformes; family Nemacheilidae; genus Triplophysa; species Triplophysa rosa. Next base: position 22,972,978 of record NC_079907.1, on the reverse strand, counting down.
CAAAATGCTTGACGGATGCGAAAAACGCAGAAAATCGAACCCGGTCCGAATTTTTTTATGACGGACGAAAATATTGGAGGCAGTGTGTAAATGTGATTGACACAACGTGAGGTCGTATTTATTTTTTAATGTGCGGAAATTTCGGACGCAAAGCTTAAGTCACAAGGTAGTCGTAAGGATCACGGTCGAGTCCAGCTGCTATAGTTTCAGCAAATAATTGCGTGTTTTAGTCCCGGTTTTTTGTTCCTCCTATTGAACACAGCCATTTTGCCTTCGTTTTACCACTCAAGGGAGCGTGTCCCGGCGTGTTGACGTGGGAAAGTGACGTCAATGCATACCCTCTATAGGCTGGGTAATAAAAACCAGAGCCTTTGAATATGAGAGTTACGACACTCGATCTGGCCGCCGTGTGGTCACTTTTGATCCAAACAAATCCGTGCTGTCAACCTATTTAAATGGATTTTAGCGGGACAGATAACAGCAACTATATTTACATACATTTTGCGCAATATTAGCACATCGTGTACACTGACTACTACGTTGACTACATTCATAGCAGCATTTTATCTTGGGAGTAATATGAATATAAGATCAGTCTTTGTGTTTCATTTTAAAGGGGTCATATGTCGCAAACACGTGTTTTTCTGTGTCTTTGGTGTGTTATAAGTTGCTCATGCATGTATTAGACGTGTAAAATTGCAGAAATGAAAGTGTGGGAACAAAAGAGTCATTCTATGTAAAAGCGAATGCTCACCCAGACCTGCCTGAAACTCCTCGTGTAGCCACACCCCCACAAATCTACGTCAGTTGGTGGTCTGATTTGACTGAGACCGCCCAAATGTAGACGCAAGTAAGGTGGGCGTACCTGTCAGTACAATTGAAGAGGAACCTGATGTTCCATATATGGTCAGAGGCGTTACATTTCCTTCACACGCTTGCAGTATTCCACCAATCACTACGTACTGGTGAACTGGCCAATCACAGCACACCTCGCTATGTGAGTGTCGTAACTCTCATATTCAACAGCTCTGACAAAAACCATGCAGAGGTTAAATAATATATATGATTTCTTTGCAGAAACGAGAAATGTATTGTTTTTTATTACAAATGTCATTCTTACACAAAAATGTTGTTTATATATGGTTAATATGATTTAAAAATGCAAAATGTCAAAGTAAAATACGAGTGAAATATGATTGAATGATCATGTATTTCTCAACATTTATCTGTACTTTCTGAGGAGTTTAAAGGGATACTACACCCAAAAATGAAAAAATTCTGTCATGAATTACTCATCCTTCCGAACCTGAGCAAATGTCTTTGTTCTGCTGAACACAAAGAAAGATATTTGGAAAAATGTTAGCAACTGACATGTCTGGGACATCATTGACTGCCATAGTAGAAAAAAAAGAATGGTAGTCAATGGTGTCCCAGAAATGTCAGTTGCTAACATCTTTTCGAAAATCTTTCGTAGTGTTTAACAGAACAAAGAAATGGATACAGGTTCGAAACAACTTGATGACTGAATGTTCAATGTTGGGTGAACTATCACTTTAATGGGAATTTTTTACCAAAACTTGAAATAAAACCATGTGACACATTCCAATACAGTTCAAACATAAATGATAAAGGATGAGCTGTATTTACAGTATGAGGATCAGAAGTCTGAATAGCGGTGAGTGTATTCTTCATTCTCAGGCCAATAGTTTATACGCTGGACATAAGGAAGCTTTCTTTACTGTGAATGTGAAACACTGCTCGCCGTCAGACGATCTGTCTGTGTTTTTTACTGCTACACCAGACTAAACACATCCAGTTTCCAGTTTCCCCAAACCGCCTACCAGCTGAAGTGTTAACAGTATAGATGGGTGGGAGACACCCTTAAACACTGGATGTACAAGCCAAACTATGATTTGATTGGTCGATCACATACCTTTGGTCGCCAATAACTTCTTTTGCTCGTAGTCAAAAGCCTGTGAAGGAGGAAAGAGAGAAATTCAATTATGTTTAAAGCTTCTGGAAAAGATTTTATGGCCCTCATTTCCCTGTCAGCTCGGTTTAGAGAACAAGGAGGGCAAATGCTAAACACTGCCTCACTCTGTCATAACCCATTACCAGACTGCTGCTGAGTCTCTGTGTGTCCAGAAACACTGGGATGTCTGAAGAGAACGTGTCACACGGACGGTTTTCATGTAGAATGTTTATCTGGACATCACGTGTCAGGAGAATGTGACACAACATGTGTTTGACAGAATGTGATGACTGTTCTCAGAACTTACAGGCTGCGAGTCGTTCATCACCTGCATGTCAGAGAAGGAGGACTGAGGCGGCAGACGGGCGGCCCGTTCCGCTGCTCTTTCACTGCCTGGAGCACGTTTATCAGGACTCTCAGAAGCGCTGGAGTCAGAGTCTGACAACAGAGAGTCTGAGCTGCACGGACAAACAAACACACAAAAAAAGAGTTCAAACAAATACAAGAACAGATAATATAACTTTCACTTTCTGTCTCACTTTTACGTTGCACTAAAATTACAAGAACAATAACTGGAGTGAGGAACACTGATCTGCTGTTGACTTGTTCAGGTGTGTGGGTGTGATCGTACATGTTCAGATGTGTGTGTTGAGTGATTGTGTGTGCGTTGAGTGTTTGTGTGTGTGTTCAGGTGTGTGTGTTGAGTGATTGTGTGTGTTGAGTGATTGTGTGTGCGTTGAGTGTTTGTGTGTGTGTTCAGGTGTGTGTGTTGAGTGATTGTGTGTGTTCAGGTGTGTGTGTTGAGTGATTGTGTGTGTTCAGGTGTGTGTGTTGAGTGATTGTGTGTGTTCAGGTGTGTGTGTTGAGTGATTGTGTGTGTTCAGGTGTGTGTGTTGAGTGATTGTGTGTGTTCAGGTGTGTGTGTTGAGTGATTGTGTGTGTTCAGGTGTGTGTGTTGAGTGATTGTGTGTGTTCAGGTGTGTGTGTTGAGTGATTGTGTGTGTTCAGGTGTGTGTGTTGAGTGATTGTGTGTGTTCAGGTGTGTGTGTTGAGTGATTGTGTGTGTTCAGGTGTGTGTGTTGAGTGATTGTGTGTGTTCAGGTGTGTGTGTTGAGTGATTGTGTGTGTTCAGGTGTGTGTGTTGAGTGATTGTGTGTGTTCAGGTGTGTGTGTTGAGTGATTGTGTGTGTTCAGGTGTGTGTGTTGAGTGATTGTGTGTGTTCAGGTGTGTGTGTTGAGTGATTGTGTGTGTTCAGGTGTGTGTGTTGAGTGATTGTGTGTGTTCAGGTGTGTGTGTTGAGTGATTGTGTGTGTTCAGGTGTGTGTGTTGAGTGATTGTGTGTGTTCAGGTGTGTGTGTTGAGTGATTGTGTGTGTTCAGGTGTGTGTGTTGAGTGATTGTGTGTGTTCAGGTGTGTGTGTTGAGTGATTGTGTGTGTTCAGGTGTGTGTGTTGAGTGATTGTGTGTGTTCAGGTGTGTGTGTTGAGTGATTGTGTGTGTTCAGGTGTGTGTGTTGAGTGATTGTGTGTGTTCAGGTGTGTGTGTTGAGTGATTGTGTGTGTTCAGGTGTGTGTGTTGAGTGATTGTGTGTGTTCAGGTGTGTGTGTTGAGTGATTGTGTGTGTTCAGGTGTGTGTGTTGAGTGATTGTGTGTGTTCAGGTGTGTGTGTTGAGTGATTGTGTGTGTTCAGGTGTGTGTGTTGAGTGATTGTGTGTGTTCAGGTGTGTGTGTTGAGTGATTGTGTGTGTGTTCAGGTGTGTGTGTTGAGTGATTGTGTGTGTGTTCAGGTGTGTGTGTTCAGTTGTGTGTGTTGAGTGATTGTGTGTGTGTTCAGGTGTGTGTGTGTTCAGGTGTGTGTTCATACTGTAGCAGTGAGCTCTTGGTGGCTTGTAACAGTTCCAGGGCTTGTCTCTTTCCTGAGGTCGTCTTACATGACGCCAACATCTGCTTCAGTTCATTACTGTTCCCAGAGTGAGAGGGGCTGCGGGGCATGCCCACCTCCACAAATGTATCTGAACCTGAACACACACACACACAGACACACACACACACACGGCAGTGTTATTCTTTCCTCAGGTCCTCATATTGAATGTTTTGGTTGAGTAGTTTTGTATTCCTGCACCGCTCTCAGCATCATAGAATCTAACAGACCATTTACCTTCATTACTTCCCGGGAATAACGCGATCTAATTGACTTCAGCTCATATGGAAGTAAAAACACACATATATCCTGACCGAGTGAACGTAAGGCCAACTCAAATATCTTTAACCAGAACAATAGCGCTGCACAGAAAACCTCGGCCTCATATTTCCACAAACGGCACTTGCACAGAGCAGAAGAGGAACAGTAAACCCACGTGAGTTTATATTGACCCATAATTACACTCAGCAAAGTCAATACATTTTTACGTCCAATCTACAGAAGGTCAAGAAACAAATCAAACATTGACATACTTCAAAAGTGAATGTCACCGGCTGCATTAAGCTCGAATTAAGGAGAGAATAATAAATCTTGCAATGAATCTGGCTTTGGAAAGTGTCAGGTATGAAATGTTCACTCGTGTGTCAACAAAGCTTACTGGCATTTAGCAGAGAAAATAACTGGACACATGTTACGACACATGCCAAGGATTAGCGTGCAGTCTGCCATCGCACTGGACTGACTGTAAGTGTGTGCTGTGTTGAGGATCTGCGAGCATGCCGACCTTGATCTTGGCTGGATTTGCTGGACAGCGGTTCAGAAGCAAGGTGACCGCTGGCGTCCTGCACAGATTCATGAGCGCCGTTCAGAACCTTCTCGGCCAAAGACGCCGCAGATATTCTGTACATTGAGCTGGACTGCTACACAACACACATACACACAAGAGTTTGGTCAATAAGACCGTGAAAATGATAAAAAGATCAACTGTGATCGAGGAAGACTTGCTGACTTTGCTGCTGAGGGAGGACATGGATTTACTGCAGTCTGATACTCCAGACACTTGAGCGTCTATAGGAGCGAGACCGGGCGGAGGCGAGGGGGTGTTCTGGGTGTAGCCCGTCACTCCGGACAACAGCATGCTGGTCAGTGTGGCCTGTGTGGCCGGGTGGATCATCAAGGGTGACGAGAAACCTTAAGACATTACAAATGCAACATTTCAACTGGGAATAGCCGACATTATTACAGACGGTTTCAGTGGACGCGCGCGCCTGGTCCGAAGTTACCTGCCGTGTGTTTGGTTATCTGTCTGGCTGGTGGCTAGTAATATGACGATTTATTTTATAGGATTATTTTATTGTATATTAATTGCATTCAATTGAAAACTACTCAACAAGATTCTTTGCTGAGATCTACTGGAAGTTAAGTTTGGGCCACATAACGTTTGTTTAAAGTCGGCACGAAACGGAAGTTGCGGAAAAAAATTCCATATCGTGACGTATACCCGAGTGAAACGACTTCTGAAATGAGAACAAAATGTAGAGCGGGACTTGATTTCGTCCATTGAGAACTAATTGGATCGTTTTGCAATCAGTCAGTCATTGGAGCTCCGCCCTCGCGACCAGAAGTGAAGAGAGGTCGTTTTGAGGGGGAGAGGTGGTTAACGTTTTTGATTGAAGATTACAAGTGCAAATGAATAAAAAGATTATAATAATGATATGCACGGATATATATTTATAATAAATACTGCAACATTGTGTTAAACGATAAGAATGATCTTTGGGGGTTTTTTAATGCCGACTTTAAGTTGTTGCTGCTGAAACCGTCTCTAACACAAATATTTGTAAAAGTGTGTATTATTAAAATATGATTGTATAATGCAGTTTATAAAACTCAACACACACTGTTGTCAGTAACACTGAAAATCCAAAGTGTGTGTGTGAAAAGTGCACTGTGACCGTATAAAACCTAAAGTGAACTGAAGAGTAATCCAGTTTTAAATCCAGATCCAATGTGAAGTCCTGAACACTTCTGGTCCCATGGAAAAAGTGTGATGCTTTAATGAAAAATAATAATAAGCCAGGTCTAGGACTAATAGACAGTTTGAAAACCCCCCCAAATTACAATTCACTGTTTTAATGTTTGGCGTGTGTGGTGTGTGTGTGGCGTGTGTGTGTGTGTGTGTGGTGCACCTGCGGTGCTGGTGAGACTGGACCAGAGAGTTGGACTGGGTGACCCAGAGGTGGGCGTCTGTAACGGGCTGATGGAGCTGTTGAGAGCATTCAGAAGAGAGTTGGTGGAGGGTCTGGTCATAGAGGCGGTCGCAGGTCCCAGAAGGCCTAAAGGTCACACACAGAACAGTAAAAGTCTCATTCTTCTACAGCACAGTGAGGAAAATAGTTTGACAAAGTTAATGATGTATATCATTTGATGTAATGAAAATGTAAAAATGCAGTAGGTTTGTGCGAGGGTTTGGTTTAGCGGTAGGATGAGAGTGTTTTTCTATACACGTCTCCACAAGGATGTGCATGTGTGTGTGTGCTCTCACACCGATGATTCAACTACACATATCAAATGCCCGTTTCAATGAGATACTACTGTAAACACAGCTGCATGTGTCTTTAGTTAATGCAAATCAAAAATCGGATTCGTGCTTCAGGCTTAAATTTGATGCTTCAGTTAGAAACCTGAACAACCTTCATATGTGTCTATTAAAAAAAAAACCCAAGTGAGTTTGACTCACCCTCAAGTCATCCCAGGTGTATATGACCGCTAGCTGATCCGAGTTATATTGAATACTATCCTGGCTCTTCCCAGATTTGTAATGGCAACGGATAGAGACCCAGTTTTTGAAGCTCCAAAAAGCGCACATTATCCATCATATCGGACTCATGACGCGAAAGGATACATTTGTGATTTCTATTTTGAGCTAGCGTACGTGCACGTTTGGATGTAAACAAGATTATCGCTGTTCTCACTCAAAATGGTGGCACGCAGGCTCTTTTGAATGTCATCTCTTGAATTTCATATACGTGCTTGAAGGCGAGTAAAAATATAGGAGACTTTTATTTTTTGGGTGAACTTTTCCTTTAAAATGTTTTTTTTAAAGTGTGTTGTGTTGTGGTCATGTTGATTTTCAGAGGTAGTGAATGAATGATAAATTACCCAGGCTGGTGAGGCCGAGGCCGGTGGAGGCGAGTATGTCGAGTCCCACAGGACAGGTGAGAGCCGGAGATGATAGATGAGGATCACTGCAACCGCCTGCAACGGACACACCACTGCTCTCTAAACCCAACAGACAGCGTCTGGCCTCATACATGTTCAGAGCGTTCCTCTCCACACTCTTCACTATCACAGACTGACACAACACACAACACTTTACACATCACCTCACCTCCACATGAAGACACTGTAATGTACTGAAGCACATATCAATCTTTATTAGGATTTACTCAAGTGCTCATTCAAACGTTTTTTGGCTTTTAGTATAATTATGTTAGCCTTAAGGATTTCTATAGCTGTAGCTATCTTGCGCCAAAACATTTGACAAAAATCTCTCTCACCTCAATCAATACGAATCAATGATTTTTATAGCATGATTCTGCACTTCAGCTTCTTACCAGATTCCAGATGAGGTCAACTAAATACTATTGGCTATTTTAAAAGAGGGAGGAGCCACTCAATATGCCCCGCCCTCATTTGCTAATCGAACAAAGACGCTAATTTCAAGACCCTTTTTACTGGGTTTTCGCACAACGCTAAATATCTATTTTTTGGGGTCATACCATTTTTTTCTCCAGCAGAATCATTTCCACACGAGTTCATCTGCTGTCTTGGAAACTAGGGCTGGGTATCGTTTGAATTTTATCTGATTCTTAGCAATTCCCAGTTTCGATTCCAAAGTAAAACTTGAAGTAAAGAATTTCGATATCAACTTTTACGGTAATTTAGCCTGTTTATTGACTGGTACAGCCGCGGAAAAAATAAAGAGACAGTTTTTCTGATTTTAAAATGTACTATTTATAGGTATGTGTTTAGGTAAAATGGTCATGTCAAATAAAAATATCGTTTCTATTTGCAGAAAATGAAAAATGGAGAAACAGGTGAAAGGAACAGAAGAGATGCTCTGTATTTTTTCAGACCTCAAATGCTGCAAAGGAAACAAGTTCAGATTCACTTCTTTAAGCAATACGAAAGACATATTTCTACATATAGTTCGAAAAAGTTGAAAACATTTTTTTTTCTTGTGATAATCTGGATTTTGATGTGTCTTGTCATGCTGTCAGTCTTTCACATCGCTGTTGGATGACTTTATGTCACTCCTGAGGTTTGGTTTTGTTGAAACACATCAGATGATAAACTATAATGGCAACAATACATCTAGAAATGAAATTTTGCAGTGGTCTCTTATTTTTTTCCGCGGCTGTATATTATATTTCTGAACACTGGTTTTATATATACAGACACATAGCAACCATGTTTTGTAAAGTAGTAAAAATATGGTTTATTTTCATAAGGGCTTTCATTGAGATATCAGCAGATCACAAGTTACAGAAATTGATAAGAGGCATTGCAATTTGAATATTATCTTAAGTATCATTTCCTAACTTTTCGATTCCGATTCCAGAACTGGAATTGATTTTTTGATGTTCTTATTGCATTATCGGGAAATCCTCAGACGTTAACCCTGTTCTCCTCATGACCTCACTGTGACTTTACATTACTGTGAATACATCTTGCTGATGTGAAAACTGCGCAAGTGTGCACATTTTGCAGCTTAGTTTGGACAAAATCTCTTTTTGGTCTTTTTGGAGTTTTGATTTCCATAGTACAATAAACTCCTGTCTAAAAAAAGTAGAAGTGATATTATTTCTGAAGGCTGTTCGTGGTGATGTCTCCGCTACATTTGACACTGGAGGTTTTCCTGAGCATGTAATTCTCCATGTCTTCAATTTTCTTCTTAGTCTCTTACTAAATGTATACTTCCTCAGTAAATGTATATATCAGTCTGGAGCGGTGCTGTAATAAGCGTGAAAGATGAGAAGAACGTTTACAGAGGCTTTAATACAGGTTGATGTTAACACTGATCATTACAGTGTCGCCGTTCAGCCTTAAACACAGGATAGGATTTCACCCTTCACCAAGGACATGAATACTACGAGATGTTTTTCACTTTCCACATCCCGGCAGTATAAAGCCACCCACAAATCCTATATGCGCAGCACATTATTTTTACGAGGCGTTTGAGTATTCAACATGCAGAAATGGTGAATGCAAGCGTTTGTGTGCGTGCAAACCTTGCTGGGCTGCTTGGGTTTTGGTTTGACGCTCATGAACACATCCAGTTGCTCCATCAGTGATGTTATGCATTGTGGTTCCACCTCGATGTCCTCTTTGATATCAAACATCAGCACCAGAGGCAGACAGCCCTGCAGCAAACAACCAGAAGAACGAGCGAGAGAGAGAGTGAGCAAAGTCGTTCTACACGCGTTTTAAATCATTCAGTCAAAACTGTTTCGAGGTCTCGTTGGTTCGGGTCCTAAATCAGCACAGCTCCAGTTCTTCAGCAGTGATCCATCACCTCCGTCTCATGTTGAAAAGGAAAACAGCGGCAAGTCCTCCATGCGTCAGCCTTTCAGTTACCGAGCCCTGAGCTGCTTTTTCTTTTTCCCTCGACAGAGCTAACTCAGCAGACGACAAGAAAACTGCTACATATGCTAAATGGGAGATGGTGCGGTGAGAGGTCTTATTTATGAATGCGAAAAATGCCCTTTAAGGATCTAAACTGAGACAAAAGACTTGTGAATAGATTACTGTAAACCTCTGAGTGACTCGTTCCTCACCACCATCCAACAGTGAGGTTAAATATAACCGTGGGGCGAGAAGGGGACAACTCTGAAAGCTCTTTTGTTTGTAAGTTTTTGTTGTTAAAGTCCCAGTGAAATTAAAAATGACCATTCTAATTTTTTTCCGTGAGATATTGCAGCGTTTATAGCAAATAGTTGATCAATGTGGGTCATTGTCTTTTTAAAATTCATGTGCCCTCATTATCTTCAGTTAAAATCTGAAAATGCACTTCCGCCCTATAATGACTATCCATCTGAAATGACGTAAATTAGACGGCTTGGCTGGAGCTAACTCCTTCAACTGTCAGTCTGCAGCTAGTTTCAGTTCAAAAGTTCAGTTTTATATATCCAATCAATTCGCAGTAAAAATACACAAGCCACGCCCACTACTTTTCTCCTTTGAAATTCCTTTTCACTCGGAAATGCTTCAGAATACGGAAGTAAAAATGATCGCAACTTCCGGTTCACAGGGACTTTAATAGTTCTGCTTGCTTTAGTGCAGTGTTTCTCAGAAGTGTACAGTCTAAGAAAAAAAATCAACAACAACAAAAAACGGAATTCTGAATGTTTTTCTGATGCGAGACTTTTATTTTGAAAGACGTGGGTGAAAGCTGTTGGCAGAAGCCTGAGCGAGTGAGCGCCCCCTCGCTATCCCAATCCAATATCTGCATTTATGTGAGACTGTCATAAAAAATTCGGACTGGGTTCGATTTTCTGCATTTTACGCATCCGTAGCAAGCATTTTGAGAGGCGTTTTGACAATTCAGAGACACCGTACAATCGAGCGCAAAATACGAAAAAACATACGAAAATTTCGGACTGTATGTGCAAAGACCTTTCCCTGATAGCACACATACATCTGGCTTACGTGTATTTGACGTCTGCTTTTACATCTGCAAGACATCTACAATACATCGTTTGCTCATCTGCAATACGTCTCGGAGACGTCTGCTGTCAGACGTCATATAGACATCTACAAGATGTGTGTAAGATGTTTATGATGTAGAATGGATATAAAGCTGCTCTTTCTAAGATGTTTAGCAGATGTTTTTAAGCAGCAGATCTCCAGATCTTTAGCAGACGTATCACAGACGTTCAGACGTCTCCGAGACATATTGCAGATGAGCAAACTATGTATTGCAGATGTAAATGCAGACCTCAAATAGACGTAAGCCAGATGGATTGTGCTGTCTGGGTTAGCCTTAACTAGGATGTTCATTTAGCAGTATTAGTCATTTACGTCACAAACAGTTGTTGGTATTTTAGTGTACTTCACTCATTTTTTAAACAAACTATATATGATGTCATATAGGCCTATTCTAAAAAGTGGGTCGCGGCTTGAGAACCACCGTTTCAGTGAATGCCTCTGAAAACGAGTGCAGAAAACCACAGCTCTTACCATCAGGTACTGTCGGGCGAGACACACCGAGTCGATGTTTCCCTGCACATACACGGTGGATTTCTTCTGAGGGCAGTTGGGATCGGGGAAGTGAACTTGAGCCCCCGTGCGCTGCATGATGTGTTTGATGTTGCTGCCGTTGCGTCCCATCATGAAGAGGTGATGCTGCGGGGCGATGTCCAGCTGTGTGCTGACCGTGATGGCGCTGGCCAGGTTCCCCGCGAGATGCTCCAGCAACACCGCCGTACCCCTCTGTAACAACACCACAGACACGCACAACCACCCCGCTTACAAACACTGCTGCTCTCTCGTGCTGACCGAAAACAAAACAAGAATCGCTTCTTCATTTCATTCTGGCATATCCAGGCGCGAGAATGCAAAAGCCGTCTTTCAGCACGCTGTGAACGAGGCGGAGGGGTGGAACGCTTGAGTGGCTCCGTTCCGACTGCATCTGTGCGTGGTTTTGGACCGGACTCCACGCGCCGGCTCTCAGCACATAACCCGACCCTTCCTCAAGGTCAACGACGGAAGAGGATTCGCTTTGGGTGGAGCTCTCTTCTCATCTGTAGGTCGGTTCTCCTCACCACTTCGGTTTATCGTCGAGTTGGAGAGTGTATTTGGAAACCGTATTGTTCAAAAACAAATCACAAAGTACATTTCTTGATCATGCTCACCTTCACAGCTGCTACATTGTTCTGCGAGCCCCGCACGACTCCCGTCGCTCCGTAGAGTCTGGATCTCTGTTTGAAGGTCACAGAGATGTTGTACGTCTGTGAGATGTGCTGGATGGCAGGAGAGCTCGGGTCAGGATTCATCTGCACCAACACCGGCAGTTCAAACATCAACACCAGAGGAAGTAACTCCTGAAACATCAGAGTTCAAATGATCATAACGACTCAATCCAAAGGTCACATCCACAAGACGTAACGACTCGGTTCCTGACTGAATGGAATGGAATCGAGTCTCAGAAATGCGGCCGTGATCAGTCCCACATGTTGTGGGGTTCTGTTCGCCCTGGTGTTCTGCACCCGAGGCCGAAATGAAAGACATTCTCAGTGCCTTTAGATGTGGTCAGGACAGTCACTCTGACTTCACTCTCACAAGGAGACTTTTATTGGGTTCAGCAGAGCATCAGTCATGGAGAACGCTCTGGAATTCCAATCATGCATCTTTGCAAATGGTTCTCCTCATTCCTGAAGTTATTAAGACCGTGAGCACGCTTATTTTTAACCAGAGGCTTACGAGCGGAACAAAACCAGTCTGCGCTTTTGTTTTCATTATGGGGAACGGACTGCACAGATGACCTGTTCTAGAATCAGTAACTTTTGCATTTGTTTGCTGTGTGTTGTGACTGACAGTGTGCGAGAGAAGAGTCAGGAGGACGGTCTTGAAGTGAGCTCCTCGAGCAACATAACATGATGATTCCGGCTGAGACGGTGGGTCATCGCCCGAAGGAACCGGCAATTATGTTGTAAAATGTATGTACAACGGTTCTGGAAAAAAGTAAAGCTGACCCACTAAACTTCATTCCCTCAGATTCATACACAGCACCTATATTTTGGGTTTGAAAGGGGTTGGCCTGAGGTTTTTCGACAGTGCTCATTTGTACAAATTGCTTTGTGAAATAACAGTGAGGCCCGATGATAGATTCTGGTGTAGAAAGCGCTGGAGTTAATGGAGGTTTGTCTCGGTTCTCTCTCGGGAGGAGCTGATGAAACCTGAGCAGAAGGTTTGGACGGAGCTGAAGCACGAGCAGCGACACGCAGCCAAACGCGCGCCAAATCACGAAAACCGCAGCGTTACATTGTTTTACAGCGACGTCAACATCTGTTCTGCATCGAGACATTCATGCTCATCTACGTGTGGAACACAGACTGTATCAACACACAAAATGAACGCACGGCCTTTACATCACAAACGATAAGATACGAGACATTTATTTTGCTCTTCTTACGCATGTTTGCTCACAGTTCTGCGTGTGGGTGAGACGATGGGTGTGTCGGTGTCTGTGGTGACGGTGAATCACCAGCAGGGGGCGGCAGCTCCAGCGAGAGAGTGGAGTGCTGCTTGTTGTGTTGCTGAGGAATGCGTTTATCTCCCCCCAAAACTCATGTACATTCATACTCCCTGTACCCTTCAACACTATGAAGATAAATCACAGCCTGTCAATCATTTCATGAATGTTTACTTACCCGAATTCTGGCTCTGGCCGCCTCGACTCCTCCCGGCTGTCCAGCTATAGACACCTGCGGAATACACACACAGACGTCAAATGAAGATGACGGCAACGCAGCAACTCGTGAAAATAAAACCTCTGAAATGAGTTTAAAGGGTCTGGTCACTGATCATGATGATCACGTTTCACTCTAAACCTGTATGACCGCAGAACACAAACAAGAATGTCAATGGTCAATGGAGGAAAACGCTACTGCTTAGGGATTGCCGTCTTATAGCTCGGGAGATGTGATGTTCTTCAGATAGCGCAAGAAAGAAAGTTTGGGCGGGTAAAAGATTTTTGGGTGAAAATGAAAAACGACTCGTGTCAGATGTTATCGTAAGAATACGAGCGGTGTGATTTCATCATCTTTCATGATTCTGTAAGTTTCGGTACCAGTCTCTCTAAACACTCATTGCTCAATCTGTACATTCCCCGCTTCATCACGTCTGAGAACAGCGTCTCAACTTCCGTACAGAGAGAGAGAGAGAGACGTCATGCCTCATTCATTCACTTATATCAGAGAGATCATGAATATGACCAATCTCACAATACATATCCAGGACCAGACATGAAGAAGAACTTCTTTCACACCTATTAAGCTGTTTTTTTAGGACTGTTAAGAGATCAGCCGGTCATTATTACAGAGTAAATAAAGGAATAAATTCTGGAAATAATTTGTAACATTTCTGTGAGATTCACAGTATTAATCTTTGATTGCTGACACACAGTATCAGTCAGAAGGACACCTGGTTGCTCTTCTCGGCCTGATTGTTGCGGTTGGAATCAGGGAAGTGGATGTGACAGCCCGTGTCCTCCATCACTTTCTTGATGTTGTTTCCTCCCTTCCCGATGACGTGTGAATGCTCGGTGTGCGAGACGTCCATCTTTAGAGTCACACGATTACTCTGCTCGACACAACACATGAATTGTATTAAATGATGTATAACCTACAAATGACATACAGATGTTGCATTCTAAGGCTGCTGTGTGCAAACGTTTTTAAATAGAAGAAAATCATTTCAAAAATCTACTTATCGAGCAATGTTAGATAACAATAATGATTTATAAGTTAAGGAACTGGAATTTGTGGGAAATGTCATTTTGATGTCGTCTGACTTCATGCCACACAAAAGTAAATATGTAAAGTAATCTGCATTTTTATGTTTTAAACAGAGATGGGGACGTACAGTAGAGGTGAAAGCTGGGGATTGATAGAAAAATATGACATCATGTTTAAATAGAGGAGACCCCTGTGAAAGACTTCACTCAAGTTATACTGTACGTGACGTAATGAGTTAGATCTATGAGCATCAAATCAGTTTTCCATTACGTCAAGTCTACAGAGAGCTGTTTCCACACATACGTCTGGATGTAGTCTGGCATCAGTAACACAGTTTCTTTGACAATCTGTAGTTTCGGTATGGTTTAGAAAAGTTTCCTCCCAAAGATGGAGGTCACAGAGGTCAGCTGACCCTCAACCCCCGGTGACCTCACAATTGAACCAATGGTGTTAGACAAGAGAGGCTGAGACTTTCTTTGACAGGTGATTATTTAAGAACAAATTGAAATGATTCTTTTAATAGAATTGATCGTTTACAGAACAAAATCGATGCATTTATTAATTCATCTCAATTCTTCGGTTCTGCCACCATGGCAATGCCAATTCCCCATGAATACAAAGAATGTTCTTTCTAATTCTGCATCTAATTCTAATTCACAAATAAACAACATGCACATCTGAAAAATGTTAAAAGACACTCAAATGGCGTGTGCTTTTGAAATGTGTTTGCAAGCAGCAGTCCCACAGCAATTCGTAACTATGACGCGGCTAGTTCATATGACTTCGTACGATGTCTTTCGCACATTTTGGTACGATTTGCTTTCGCACCAGTTACAGTACAGTAGAGGTTTAGGGGTGGGCTTATGGAAGGGGCTTCAGTAAAGCCTTTTCTAATAATCATACATTTTTGTACGATTCACATTGTACGATAGTTATGAATTCTCGTGAGATCGGGCTGTTGCATGGCATCTTATGAATTCGACCCTGATGCAGCCTGACATGCTCACCTTTGTATCCAGGACAGACATGATCTTCTCTTTGGCTTCCTTTACATTGTCCCTCTTTCCGCTAACTTTAATGTGTGGATCTGTAAGAAAAAAGTTCATGTCATAAAAAAGCACAAAAATCTGTTAAAAGTGTTGTTGGTGAGTTGCTGTGGATATGAATGATACCTCAAATATTCTCAAACCTTTAAGGAAATGTGAAATTATACTTCTGAAAAATGACACGTACACTTTATACCTGCCTGGCGAAAGTTGAATTCAACAGAAAATGACATTACAGGAGGAATGCCATATGGCCCTAGTAACGCCTTAGTAACCACGCTCTCTAGCAACATCCTGTCAATCACAGTAACCAAGCTAATAACGAAGCTGTATGGTGTCACTGGCAGAAAACTGCAGTGTGTTATGGGTAAAAAAATACAGAACATCTGTATCATTCCAACAAACATAATAACAGACTCATTGTGCTGAAAAACTCCCCAGATTCCCCATGCCAACATCCGCTTGTCCTCCATACATTCGCTGCGTCTGAAATCACATACTTCCATACTATATAGTAGGCGAAAATAAGTATGAGTCATGAATAGTATGCAAAAAACAGTAGGCGAGAAATACCCGGATGGTCTACAGCTTCTGCCGAGATTCGTGAGTGTGCATCAGATGGACACTTCTCTATCCCATGATGCCACGGGAGCTGAGCAACGGTCACATTTCAAAAGTGAATAGTTAATCAAATAAAAATAGCGGAAAACTTTAAGGCGGACGTCCGTTTTTAATGTAAGTGCCAATAAATGAATTTCTCGTGATTAAATTGTGTCAACGCTCACGTATGGGTTGTTCGTTGATGTTAATACGTCATAGGTCAAAGAGCATACGGGTCACATGACCATAAAACATGGCGGACGCAATATGTCCGAAATGTATTCATACTACTCCCACTCACACTGAACGTACTGTTTTAACTGCCGATAGGTAGCTACTTATTCAAATTCACTACGTACTGTGCGATGTTCGGACTTCTTTTAATGACGTAAGAGACTGTTTGATTGACAGGTACAGAGACCAATCACAGCTCGTGTTGTTTTTACACGTTATTAAAGGGTCAGTTAATCTGAAATAAACTGTCTCAGATATTTCTCCTGTGAAAAAGAGTCAGAAATGTCATGTGTCTGTCATGAGAGTTTGAGAAGAGACGTCAACAATGTGTCTCAATGTGAACTCAAACATTTCTCATCACATTTACTCTGATCCAGTTTACTTTACATTTACATTCTAAATGAATTTTACACCACCATACTCCATAAATGACCCACTGTCATGTGTAAAATCACATGGCTCATGAAGGAATTCAACTGATTCAGATTTGGTTGGAATCTACACTTCCAGCAGCGTACTCAAGCGCACAAAAAATGCTGTTTAGAATTTGTCTAAGTACTCATACTGTATGCTTTTAAGGAGCAAACCTGTTTAAGAATGTGAAGAAACCCACAAGACACGTCAAGCCATACATTTGACTCTCCACAAAGAATGAGGACAAACACACGGCTCCAGATCCAGCGCGAAATGTCTGTGTTTCCGTGCTCTGGAAACTCATGATGAGCGCTTTCCGTGCCAGGAGGAACGAGCGAGAAGCCGCAGTGAACCACCATCCCACGTACAAGCCATTGGAGCAGATTGGAGAGACGCGTTGCCGGAGGAGTCCGGCCTCAGAGAAAAATGCATGTAACGTGACCATTGTCTGTGGTCAATCTGAAGACTTTAGACTAGAGAACAGGGATATAATCCACACAGGCCAATGAAGTGTGGTTTAACACTTTACGGATTACATGAACGATTCACACGTGAGATTATTGTCCACATCACCAATTTCAAGTGCTTGGGGTTCTTGGCTTTGACTTAAAACGTGCAATGACTCCACACCGCATGAAGCTGTGCTGCTGTGGACTGTGTTTCACAACGTGCCAAATGTGAGAAGTAAAAATGCTTTTTAAAATGCTTCACAACACTCGATGACTTTACGGAAAGCATTGACGCTGTACATGATTTATCATTTGGAAATGTATGAAAGGTGTGAAGACATATTCATACAGCAATGACCAAACGTGATGTCAGGTGATGAAAATACTAATGATATTAGCTTTTCATGACCCCTCAGTTTACATAAAACCATCAAAATATCAGGAGTATGACATGAAATGATATGAATGCTTTCCTGTAGCTCAGTGGTTAGAGAAAGGTCATGGGTTTGATCCCATGGGATTGTATATCCTCAGAAACAGTGTATTAATTCAACGTAAGTCGCTTTGGATAAAAGTGTCTGCCAAATGCACAGATGTAAATGAAACTGAGAAAACACTAAACATGTTTGGGGTAGTTATAGGTTGTTTGCAATCCTGTGGTTTTGATGATGGACGGCACTGATTTTCTCCATATCACAAACTCAAAAGACCTATGTTTAACGACCTGAACAACAACCACGCACGCCCAAATTTCTGTTAACCCTTACTTGTAATAAACACTATCTTATGTTAAAAGATCGAGTCCTAGTCCAACGGATAAAATGAAAAATCTTGTGTTAAGTGTTTCTTCCCCATAGAAGTCCATTAAAAGGAAACCAAAATAAAAACATTTGTTTATCACTGATATCAAACATAAACATGACAACAGAAAAGTGTTATGTTCTCAGTTCATCGCTGCCTTGAGCCACGTTATGTGGTTTCTTTATAATGAACTTCTGCGACTATTCTTATCCCCGGAATAAGTGCTTGTTCTTTTAACGAGAGCTAGAGTTTATTACAATTAAGGTTTAATAGAAATGACATTTTATGTGGTCGTTGTCTCAGTATGTTAAGCTGTTTCCTTATAATGGACTGTTTCAGCAAGATTTCTCACTTAATCCGTTTAATCAGGACTGGATCTTTGCAGCTAGTGTTCATGACAAGGTTCTTGAGCAGTAAATTTGAGCTCACCTGCTCGTTGTTTAGGTATGTTAAACCTCGTTAAGCGTTTTAGAAAGTCATCCGGTTCGGCTCATCCCAAACGCAGATTCAGGTTTCCAAACCACTTTTATCTCCGTTTCTCAGTCAATACTCACATTTTACCCCTTCATGAACATCAACTTTTGCTACACAATAAAACACATTGTGGTTTCATGGCTTGATCGATTTGAACATCAATGCAAAATGTAGGCAATTTGAGTTTGTTCTAGTGAATTCCTATGGAGAAAATCACTTGCTGCCCTCCATCTGCACTGCGTGCAGTGCCGTGACGTCATGTGCAAACAATCTATTGGACAAAATTATTCAGATAAAAGGCAAACTATATCGTGCCAGAGAATGTCAGTTTTATTCTTATATACAAACAGTGAACAGAAAAACAAAAAGCTAACAGCAAAGAATTTTATCAGTCATTAATACTGTAATACAGTCTGTTGATCCCCTTGTTTTTCATTCCATACCATAGTAGGAAAAAATACTTTATCATTTTTTTGTTGTGTTGAACACAAAAGAAGATTTTTTGAAGAACGTAGGACAGCAAACAGTTCTCACATTTTTTCCTACTATGGTAGTCAATGGGGGGCAAAATCTGTCTGGTGACAAGCATTCTTCCAAATATCTTTCTCTGCGTTCATCAGAACAAAGACATGTATACAGATTTGGAACAACTCCAAGGTGAGTAAATGATGACAGAATTTTCATTTTGAAGTGAAGTATCCCTTTAAAAATCAAATTAGAGAGAGTTTGTAAGGACTGTGGCTGTCAAGGCAAAGCTTTAAACGAGTGCTGATGAATTATTTAAGATATTATCATATCTGTAGAAATAACATGCTATCTATAAATGTGTTTTTAATATCACGGTTATTAGCGGTGACACCTCATGCATGCATGTTTGTTATAAAGCAATGAAACACCAAGAGATATCTTGATTTGTAATTGTTATTTAAATGCTTGTTTTGTCTCATTTTAAGCTATATTAAGTCATCTTGAGGCCCCTTTGAAGTGTCATACATTCTGTCACAGCTGCCTTTGATAAACTGGACTGTTTGTGCAGGAAAATACATCTTGAAATAAATTCCTCTGTGACCTAAAATACACTAAACAAAATTATAAACGCAACATTTTTCTTTTTGCCCCCATTTTTCATGAGCTGAACTCAAAGATCAAAGACTTTTTCTATGTACACAAAAGGCCTATTTCTCTCAAATATTGTTCACAAATTTGTCTAAATGTGTGTTAGTGAACACTTCTCCTTTGCCAAGATAATCCATCCACCTCACAGGTGTGGCATATCAAGATGCTGATTAGACAGCATGATTATTATACAGGTGTGCCTTAGGCTGGCCACAAGAAAAGGCCACTCCAAAATGTGCAGATTTACTGTATTGGGGGGTCCGGGGTTTCCGAATTTTTGAGCTGAACTCAAAATTATGCACAGGTGTGCCTTAGGCTGGCCACAATAAAAGGCCACTCCAAAATGTGCAGATTTACTGTATTGGGGGGTCCGGGGTTTCCGAATTTTTGAGCTGAACTCAAAATTATGCACAGGTGTGCCTTAGGCTGGCCACAATAAAAGGCCACTCCAAAATGTGCAGATTTACTGTATTGGGGGGTCCGGGGTTTCCGAATTTTTGAGCTGAACTCAAAATTATGCACAGGTGTGCCTTAGGCTGGCCACAATAAAAGGCCACTCCAAAATGTGCCTGCCGCGTGTCTACATTTAAAATAATGAATATGCACGCGGAAAAGCCACGAAATGTGAATCGGGCCATAGAGCTCAATTCTAGCACTTAGTTTTAATGTTTGATCAATTACGGATCGTCAGCGCCAAAGAAAAAAATATATTAACATGATGCGCCACTGCCATTACAATGAATGGAGAAGGATGCAATGCTCAATAGGGAGGCTAAGAGATGACGTATTTTTGTATGCAAAACTCGGAAGCGAGTTAGCAGTTTAGGACTTCCGGTTCCATCGCTCCAAAGTCTGTGGGGTTTTTGAATGAGTTTTTGGTAAATTGCCTGAAATAAGGCCTGTGGTAAACAAAACCTCTAAATATTTACACATTTTAATCGATGACAGGAAACAAACCAGTTATAACCCGCTCATGATTTTTTAAACCTTTATTGTGTTTAAAAACGGCTAACAAGTTGTTAAAAGCGACTACTTCCTTGGGCGTGGACGTGAGACGCCATCGCGCATATAAAGCTCACAAATAATGCAACATGGGCACAAATCTCTTAAAACATAGATGCGGATTCATTCACGCAGTAATTCGTTACCAGCGAACACATTTTTAATAAAGTTTGAAAGAGTTGTCGAAGGCTTGGTGGCGGTGACGCTGATATCGAGCGACCTGTGTAGTCTGTTTATAGCATCGTGTTAGCTTTTAACTTCTGCTGATTGTATTTCAGCTTCAAAAGTAACAAATGTGGTCCTCATAAACCTCATAAACCTTTGTTAATCACCGAGCTTATTTTTTGCGATCTTTCAAAAGTCTATGAAATAAATACATTGGCTTGCCATTCGGTCGAGGGAACCACTTCATCGCTAACTTCCGGGTTAGCCTACAAAAACACGTCACCTCTGCGGCGCCCTCTATGGCCGCTCTAGCGAAGAAAGCTCCGCCTTCCAGTAAAAAATATCCAATGGTCAATCGATAAAGATTGATGATTCTCTTAGGCGGGGCTTATGTGAGGAGCTTGCCAACCTCAACGACGTTAATAGTTGCCCAGAGGCGTTGCAAACATGGCCGTCAAGTGGCACGACTTCCGTACGGACTTTGTTAGAACACAGTTTTAATGTTTATGGGTTATAGATGTACTGCAGATGGAGATGCTGAGCTGAACAGGTTGTGTAGAGAGTTATTTATCTACATGCACAGGGGGTGATGTGTTGTGATGGCCGCTGTGTTGTACAGGCTCCTGAAAGGACTGTTTGGAAATGTCTTGTGTTTTAGGGACGAGAAAAATCCTGCAGTTGTGCCGCTGTGTGAATAACCAGCAGGAGAGATTACAGCAGATAGCACATGTGATGATAGAAATGTGTCAGGCGGCTTACGTTACACATGAGAAACACGAAGTCATGCGAAAACACAACAAGTGTAGTTGTTTACGGTTGCTAAGCAACTGCATTCATGGAGAATTGCAGCAAAGTTCAAAGTTAATGGAATCGAGTGATGTTTTACCACTAGGTGTCCTTCTGTTCTCTCTGACGTCTCACAGAAAATCTCAGAGAGCTCTGAGGAGGGAAGATGATCCCTTTAAAGATGTTCACCAGTTTTTCCAAGAACTTCAGAGAAATAATACCCGTAAAACAATGTTTTCGAGGGTTTCGCAAGATATCTCTCTCATATATCTCTTCTATGCCTAAGATCTACGTTCTCATGTGCTTTGCAAGCTATATGATTTGGCACATCTGGAGTCACAACATCTTGCACAACAAACAAAAATCTGCGACACTGTGTGTGACCCAACAGCTGTTAGAGAGCGAACATAAACACAACGCAGTCACGCATGCTGGACGAATTCACAACACCGTGGACAAGTCCAGAAAGAACGAAAATTACAAAGGAAATTTATAACGGAGGCTAGCAAACAATTCCCTTAAAATGACAGTGAGTGTTTATTGAAGCCGCTGTGTTTTTCTACGACATACTTTGAATTTCTGCTCCAGTGTGAGGAGTTCAGTGTCGGAAAACATGCGGTGATGGAGTTCATGATGCAGATGTGATAACATCTCTGTGTGTGCGGGCCGCAACCAAAGAAGGTCTGATAATATTCTGAGAATTTAATGGAGAGACGCTGTCCTGCGCTCCTCTAATGTTGTGGCCTTTTCTCCAGAGTCTATATTAGATTTCAGATCAAATGTTGGCATTTATAAACAAATGGCTTATTTGTATTTGAAAGGTTTAAATAGGTAATGTTAAATTTCACATGAAATCCTTTCTTTTGTTTCAATAAAAAAGTAAACTTTCATAAGGAAAAGTGAAAGTGTCATCTATTGCAGTAAGTCTAAATGAAGAAATCCCTGCTGCTTGATTTGCATTAACCATTAAATCCAGTGGGAGTCCCAGCAATTGAACCCCAGTGTCCCTCACATCTGTTGCCATGGCAACATCTCATCAGCTCCTCACACTGTAACAGTCATTCAGGGGAGATGTTTATGTGTTTGGGATCAAGAGGTCAAGGCCATTGTCTTCACAATCTGAGTCAGAGGTGCTTATTTAAAGAGAAGAGCTTTAAATCCTCCGTCGTCCACTCTGGAAGTCTTTTGGCCAGCACACGGCAGCAGCCTAGCAGCTCTCCATGGTGACGCTGGTCCCGTCTGTTTCACCCAAGAGAAACCGAGCATTCCGCCTGTTTTCACAGCTGCTCACCCGTCTTTAGAAGCGGGCCAATATTCTTCTGTCCTCCTATAAATCTCTCCATACAGCAACCCAGGATTCATCCAGAACTCGAAGCTGGATTTGTTAAGACGGCGAGGTCTGAAAGGTTGGTCCAGATCGTTGTATGTGGCGATGGTGTGGTTCAGCGGACTGGTCATTCGGGTAATGTGCAGCTTTTGAAGAGTATACAAAATTTCAATGATTATCTTGTACCATGGTCTGATTTAATACCAGATGCTGATTGGCTGGAAGGTGTGCATTACAACCGTTTAATCAGGGCTCTGAGAGGTGATTTGAGAGGGGTGGCACTGGTGCTGCCAAATCATAAAGTTGGTAAAACTACATCCAAACGTGTTTAATACATTAAAGGTGCAGTTTGTAACAATTTTGCAGTAAAATATCCCAAAACCACTAAGCTAGTGTTATATATTTTGTTCAGCTGGGTACTTACGCTAACATGATTTCTCGTTCCCGTCTGATTGATGGCCATCAGCGGTGGAGTTGAAGACAACAGATCTCATCATTCCACGCTCCTTCACAGCGTCATCAAGCTACGCCATTGTTGTTGTTTTGATCGTGCGCCCTCTAGCGGCGGCTTTTACAAACTGTAGCTTTAACTGAGCACTACAAATTAATACAAATCATTGTTGTTTGTTTATACATAAACCCTTTCAAAACTTTACCATATTAAAAGCACATCTTAACAACTAAATTAATGTATGCTACTGTTTCCTTTATTGCAAACAACTCATACAAGGAGAACACAATTCCTTTAATATCAGTGAGTGTTTTTGGGCCCGTTCTTTGTTGTTTGATGAACATTATAATACTGTATACTGTGACGCATGCGTTCATGAAATGGACTGTTTTTACGAGGATGCTTGCGAATATGGGAATTTCTGACATAATTTTGTGTTTACATGACCGTCTCAGAGTAAGAAGACGTGAAAGAGAACTCAATTTAGTAGTTTGCACTCTGACTCTCTGGGATATCTCAAACAACGCGTGAGAACTGAAGGCTTTTAGTGATTTTTCTTCATGAAAGCTGCATTGATAACGACTAACAGATAAAAGGTATTTTAACGTGGTGTCTAACATTTTGTATGCTTTGCAGTATTGTTGGAAAGCTTACAGGGCTGTATCTTAACTTTTTTTAGACGTAGCACTGGTGCTACAGAGGCTTAAAGTTTTCTAGCACAGTCATATGAAATATGGCGCTGTTGCGCTCCGGACGACCTGAGTTCGAGTCCCGGCTCGTGGTCCTTCCCCGATCCCACCCCCTCCTCTCACCCACTTCGTTTCCTGTCCTCTCACTGTTACTGTACAAATAAAGGCAAAAACGCCAAAAAATACACAAAAATAACCATCTATAAAAACATCTGTTATATTAGAAAAAATACAGTATACAGCAAAAAATATTGATGTGTAGTTTATCACATACTGTAAGTAGGCAGGTAACGGACGAAGGACATCACAGTTGTGTAAATTAGGGCCATATAATTGAGTTTTTCCAAAGTTTTTCTGTGTTTTCCATCCTCTTACTATACAATAGTTATATATTTGTCCACATACTGTAGTATACTATTATATGATTTACAATGGTAGAAGTTCCTCCTTTTGCAGATACAATGGTGTCTTTGATCACTAATGATGTTTTTACATTATCCTTTCAGCTGGGGTGTTGAAAAAGCAATATTTTAAAGTTCTACAATTGCCCTGTTACTGTACTTGTCAAATTAACCAAGAAAATGTCTATATTTGACCCAACCATGGGTTGAAAAGAGCGCATTTATATGCTCACACCAAGAACTAATACGGTATGTTTGGAATTGTGTGTGAGCAGGCATAACATACTGTAGGATTAGTTAAATGTACAAGGAAATATTTCTATTAAAACACATCCAAATAAAAAAGCCCACAGCAGACACTGACCAAAGCACAAGAGAGAGAGGTTTTATACAGTATTACAAGAACTTGCTGAATGGTATTTTTTTAAATAACATGCACTCATTAATCATTTACGATAAGATCAGAAACAATGTTGAATGGATAAAAAAATGTCCACAACGAAGTAAACTGGTCAAAGATTGACCTAACACTGTGTCTACACTGGAGAACGAGAACGACTCGCGGGAATGACATGTTCCTAAGTTTATGTTTCCTAATTTTAGAACAGCACTTTCACTGCCTTACAGTAATTTACAGTAATTATGACTTGTCTTCACACACAGAAAGGAATGGAAGAAAGACGTCTGAGGGCCGATGTTTCTGTGTCAGATGAGAGAAACAGACAGACAGCGACTGGAGACTGAGATGAGAACTCCCTGATTCAGCTGAAACGCTGCAGGAATGGAATGTGTTCTCAAGAGCCACGTAAATATACAGCACACTACATTTCCACTCCAACATTCCACTTCAGGTCCATCACAAGACAATCATGACTGAATTACTGAATCTGATGACTGTTTGGCCGGGACAGGCGAGAGATAATAGCACATACAGTATCTGCGGCTGTTGGTCCTGTCCCAAATCATTCAAGGATGTGGAGACTCTTAGGAGCCTGAAAAGTATTCCACATTATTCTCTGGAAGACTCCATCCGTCCTCACGGGTCTGATGCAACAGTGAGACCTCAAATATTTGATATAATGACGGCTGATTTGACGATATAAATCGTCGCATTTTTGTCAACATTGAGTTATTCACATACATTCTTATTCTGTGAAAACCTGTTAACATTATGTGATATTTTATATCGTGTACATTTTGGGACTTTTTTTTATAAAACAAAAAGGTTTAATCTAGAAAGTCAAATGGAATGCAAAAACGTTCAACATCTCAGAAGGGCTCAGAATGCAGATAGAACCTTAATAATTCCAAGGTGACGAAATGTGTATGTGCTGGATGAAAAAATAGATATTTATAAAGACAAGAGAACACTCACTACTCTTTTTTCTATTAAATACATCTACCTAAATTTGATTAATTGTTGTGTGGGATTATGATGAGTCTATTCTGAACTAAAATAAATTGAAAACCAAAATTACCAAAACATTTGACAGCCATGCATTTAAAATGGGGTAAAATGTGAATAATACAGTGGTAAAACTCAAACCTTATTTTCTACCGGTCTTAATAAAGAATATTAAAATGTATCAATAATTATTGATATTATACAGTAAATGATATGAAACATTATACTAATGGAATATGATTTTTTGGGCTGTATCACACAGCCCTATTAGGACCAATCCTGCATTTATTGTCAAAAGTCTGATTCGTTATGAGATTGTTTGATTTAACATCCTGAACTACAAACAAAAGTCTGTTCATCACACGGCCAGCGTATCACTTTGGCAGTGTGAAGGAGGCGGACCCAAAGTCAAGGCTGCGGGCTGAGACGCACGCTGCGCTATGGAGCTGACCGTAGCGCTTTGTTCTGGACATGATGTGCGGAGGTCAACACTTCTTCTGTGCTGTTATGAGCCGCAGCTGACTTCACTAAACAGAAAGTCCCGGAGGATCACATGGACCAGGTGCCGTCCACATGTCAGAACACCGTTACACATGTGTTTTCTGTCATTAATGAGATGAGATGTTTGCTGTATGCAGTCATCAGATCAACACAAATGATGATGTAACATTCATGTCAGCTCAGGCTGTGCCCCCGGACGTCTGCCAACAGAAAGCAGGAATTTGAATGACCTTTAACCCGGGCCACGGCTCTCCAAACACATGAGAGGTTTTATTTTAAAAACAGATCAGATGTTTGTTTGGAATGGCTGAAGTGTTGTTGTCATTGTTTGCGTTCCATCCTCTGGATTACAGCGTTATTACACCAGGACATGACTGTTCAAGCTTTCCTGAGAAATGAAACACTCGCAGGCTTCTAATAGTTTCTGTCACTATATGACGTTTCAAGTATGAAACATGAAGCGCAGCCCATAAGATCTGTGCAGAAACAAACAGCCCAAGTCTCTACTCAAACGCACCTCTGTCAACCACATCTTATATTTAACTACATCAAATTAACTCTGGAGAATGAATAAAAATGAATTGATGAACTAATATAAATAAATGCTTCATTAAACTTTGTCCTACATTTATTACTGCAATGGTTATTTTTATATTTATTTAAAACTTATTTCTTTTATTCTATTCCACATTTGTATTTTTATATTGATTTATGCATTTATTTATTTTATACTTATTTCCACATTTATTTTCATAGTTATTTAATTCTTTTTGTATTTCTGTAAGGAAAATTAGTTCATCATTGGCTGAGAGCTCATAGAAGCTAAGATAAAGTTAGAAAGTTCAGCAGAAAGTTTTGTCAAAAATTACTTACTAAGTACTTTTTTAATCAAATCATTTTTTCTTTAATTTGTTTTCCTGTTATGACGTTATACATGTTTTAGTTTTTTATTTATTTTATAATGAACATCTTTAAATGGGCTCATCTACAGTCATGTCTAAACCATTTGCTAAATGATGTTTTAACATTATTTTATTAACGTCATAGTAAATGATATTTTTGCATTGTGTGGATGTGTTGTGAGGGGTTTCCGGGATGTTGTGAAGTGTTCTGAATGTCTGTTAACAGATCTGTGATAGATGACCACAGTCCCACCTCTAAGTTCCATCGGACACACGCGCCTAGACGGAAGATAACTTCCAGTCTGTGTTTGTTTATCGCTTGTGGCTAATAATATAATATTTATATTATTCATATAGAATTAAATTAATATTTTATTGTATAATAATTGACCCTGCGCAAGCAGTTTGATTGACAAGCGATCTGACCAATCATAACGCCGATATTATGTGCGCCCGTGACTGCCCGCCATTTTATTATTGTTACAGTTATCTCAAATCCTGAATGTATCCCTCGAATGCATACTGCAGACCATTCTGTCTGAAATCATTTTTCCAGAATGAGTCTTCACTATTTCCCCACGATACCGAAAGCTTGTCGGACATAGCAACAGGAACGAAGGGGGTGGAGTTTTGCGAAGGGCAAACTGCAGCCAATAAACAATTTTATTGTATATTAATTTGATTAAATAAAGAATTTGTTGAATGGGCCGTGTAACTTGCATTGTCGCGTAACGGTTCTTCTACTGGTAAGCCAAAATAATACTGACTAGACATACTTTAAACCTGCTAGCTAATGTCATTTCCTTGTTATTTCTTTTGCTTGTTATCAGAACTAATCTGCAGGGACTCATTTTGCAGATGTGTAGCAGAAGTTACGTTTGGACCACAAATGCGTGCATGCGCAGTAACGTTTGTTTATGTTAATTCACATCTGTAGCAAAATCACGAGTAACATGAAGTTTAATACTATATTAGCAATACCAATTGTGATGAGACAAGAGCTGCCCAATGTCAACAACATGATGATAAACAGAAGCACAAGTTGTTCTCTACATAATCAGTAGTGTCAATGCCGAAATATTACTAGACCGACCCTGAAGCCAAGATAATGTCACAGCTGATTGTGTGAAGATATATCAACTGCTTTTCTGTAAGCACATTGTTTATGTATCACTTTGATAAGACACATTCCAATGAAAAGAGAGGAGGCGTTCGAGCGCTAAACAACGAGTAAAACACCAAAAAACCAGAGAGATTTTTATAACAAACATCTCAGATGAGACACAAACTCTTACCTTTCTTGGATTTGGCACCGATCTTCAGTTTGGAAGGCCATGCGATCTGAGTATTCGTCTCCTCCATGACCTGTGAGGGGATAACAGACGTTCATATTTTTCTAGAATTTCTCTAAATTCTCAAATAAAAGGCAGGATGTGTTGCATTTGTTGCAACAAGTCAGGACTTTTCTTGGACTCGCTGGCTGGTACAGGAAGTTCATTCAGAATTTTTCAGCCAGGGCCAGAGCCCTAACAAACTTAACCAGGAAAAATCAACCCAACAAAGTGATATGGATTGAGTGAGGGAGAGAGCGAGCGAGTGAGGGAGAGAGCGAGTGAGGGAGTGAGTGAGCGAGGGAGTGAGGGAGAGAGCGAGTGAGGGAGAGAGCGAGTGAGGGAGTGAGTGAGTGAGGGAGTGAGGGAGAGAGCGAGGGAGTGAGGGAGAGAGCGAGTGAGGGAGAGAGCGAGCGAGCGAGGGAGTGAGGGAGAGAGCGAGTGAGGGAGAGAGCGAGTGAGGGAGTGAGCGAGCGAGGGAGTGAGGGAGAGAGCGAGTGAGGGAGAGAGCGAGCGAGCGAGGGAGTGAGGGAGAGAGCGAGTGAGGGAGAGAGCGAGTGAGGGAGTGAGNGAGCGAGGGAGTGAGCGAGCGAGCGAGGGAGTGAGGGAGAGAGCGAGTGAGGGAGAGAGCGAGTGAGGGAGAGAGCGAGTGAGGGAGAGAGCGAGTGAGGGAGTGAGCGAGGGAGTGAGGGAGAGAGCGAGTGAGGGAGAGAGCGAGTGAGGGTGTGAGTGAGCGAGGGAGTGAGCGAGCGAGCGAGGGAGTGAGGGAGAGAGCGAGTGAGGGAGAGAGCGAGTGAGGGAGTGAGTGAGCGAGCGAGTGTGTGAGTGGTCGAGCGAGTGAGTGAGCGAGTGAGTGTCACTCAGTTGCACGTCTCCTTCCCTTGGTTCATCCGGGGACCTTGCAGTAACCTGTATAAGAACTTGGACCTTAAGTTTTGTTTGCCTGCGGGTGTCCTCAGGAACAATATCCTATGAAGCAATCCCAGAATGCTTTGTGAAAGTGTGCCGATGCATCCAGCAGACAGCTCACACGTTTTGTGGAACGGTGTGTTAAATGTAGACTTTCTTATGAATCACGACTGTGAAGAATTGTGTTTGCTCAATGTCACAGACAGATGAAACTCTGGCTTGTGTCCTGCTATCGAACAATGACCCGTGTAAAAGCTTCTGTGAATGTTGTTCTTGGCAAAGCTGTGCCCGTGTGAAAGACATTTACAAACAGACCACACACATGTCACTATACGTCATACTAGAACACCTCTAATATACTCACACATTTAACCGCTCAATATCAATGTCCAGCACATGTTCTTAATGTTATCACGGACACAACAGATACTGGAGTGAATTTATAAGATGGGTCTGGTGAATATATATTAGTCTTGACAAAAGGGATCAAATTTTAAAGGGTTCACCCAAAAATTAACATTCTGTCATCATTTACACACCCTCTTGTCATGTCAAACCTGTATGGCTTTCTTTCTTCTGCAGAACTCAAAAGAAGATATTTTGAAGAATGTTGGTAACCGAACAGCTGTGGCACCCATTGACTTCTTTTGTATGGACACAAAGCCAATGCAAGTGAATGGCTGCCATCGCTGTTCGGTTGTTTTAAATGAACCCCTGTAAAACAATCTGCGTGTGTGTGTGTGTGTGTGTGTGTGTGTGTGTTCTGGGACTGTGAACGCCAGTAAAATGTTGGGACAACATCTGGCAGACTGTTACGATGTTTTGCGTTATGGATTGAGTCACATGATGATGTTTAGAATGCGAGTGTGAAAATGTCCGGCTGTTCTCCCCGGTGAGAATCATGCGAGAGCGTGTCGAGCACCTGTTTTCTGCTCCGGCTTCAGTGTGTGCTGTCACAGGTGTTTGTGGATCTCAGGACCACACTCAGTTCAGGTCGCACTTCACATAAACAGCTTTAAGAGGCATTATGAAAGCCAAGAGGTTTTTATTGATTCAGCTGAGCCTCTGATACGTGTTTGGCCCACTGGGCTGACTTCACATTTGTTACTGGTTCTTATCAACGTTTAGGTACGTGAGGATAGTGTCGAGATGTTTGAGGAAATGCCTGGGACAGAGAATGCTGGAACTGGATCATCTCTTTAAAGTTTGACTTCTATAAATAGAAAGGATGGAGGGAGATCGTAAACAAACCAGTGCGTTCTCTTCCTGCTAAATGAAAACAGAACCCACACTGTAAAACTTTGCTGTAACAACTTTGCAGCAGGTTTGCCAGTTGTAGATTACATTTTGTTTTAAGCATAAACTTACCTAGTTCTTATATTTTCTTTCACAAAATAAGACTAAAAATCTTAGGTCACTTTTCTTGTTATGTAAATGTTTTGTAATTTAAGATACATAAGAACGTCCAACCTGGCGTCCCCTGGTTTCATGTAAGCAGGATTGTGGGCTGTTATGTCACAGTGTGACAAATATTATATGACGAGTAATAGATCATGTACGATAACTGTATTAAATAAACTATTTCAACTTTCAGCACACTGCGTTCCAACCGCAATTACGTTCTGGTGGTGGGGGGGTCGTCCTCTTTCATTCATTTATGCCCAAACTAATGCTAAACTTAAATGCGTCAAAGTTACACAACCCATTCAACAAATTGTTTATTTAATACCATTATTATACATTCAAATATTGATATAAATGAATATTGAATAAATAATAAATACTTATATTAGTAGCTTTTATTATTTTTAAAGGAGAAGCAGAAGTCAACAGAAGCGTATTGTAGAAGTGTATTGATTCTTGTCTTATTGAGTTTATCGTTGCGTTGTTTACTCTCGTGCTGGTTTCGCTTGTTTATTGTGGGATATTGTAAGGCAACAGCAAATTGTATTTGTTAGGATGAACTGTCCCTTTAAAGTTAAAACCAGTTAAAACATTTGCATAATCCAATGAATTATTCCTTGAAGGCTCATTGGATTATTTTCTGGAAATAATAATAATTGGAAACAACTAATAACTAATGTGTCTGATATCAGTGCAAAAAAACAAAACAAGAACACAACAACTTCAGCCTGTGTTGTGTTTAACTGGTAAAGATCAACAAACCAAACCACCACACACCAGCCATTTCTAGCCTGTCACGACTGAAGAAAAAAGACTTGTTTTGATGATTAGTGTCCAACCTTCTGCAGAGATGTTCCTCTGTTCTTAGCCAGACAAATCAAATGGAAACATACACTAATAATTGTGTGCTAGACTATTACTCATTCATAAACCTGTGGAGCAATAATGCTAACCATGATAATAAAGCACATGACAGAGATCTGAGAAACACATTCATAACATCAGGACATAAACGTCTGAACCTCATGTCGAGCGGTTTATTGTATCATCAGTGAAACATGTTTTTATAAATCCCACAGTGAATGAGATCAGCACATTTACTGTTCAGTGGCATACAGAAATACACTATTTGTTTTTAAAAATCAATCTTCATCACATTTACATTGATCTACATCCTGTTTCAAATCACACGGCATGAAAGCGAACCCGTTCTTCATAACCCACAACATGTCACCATGAAAAACAAAGTTTTGGCGAGATGGATTGAGCCTCTAGAGATCCAAAGCATCAAAGACGTGCTTTCACTTCTTTAAACGGATACAGGCTGCGGTTGGTCCAACAAAATGAAATGTACTATCACATTCAAAACATCACTCGATCGGAGTTACTAAGCACTTATAAATACTATTCCGACCTCATACACGCCCTGTCCGGCGCTTGGGAAAATCCCGCACCTTTTATTTTGGAAGAAAAGGCATGGCGGAAAGGTCGAAAACAAATCCAGAGAGAGAGAGAGAGAGAGTGAGTGAGAGAGAGAGAGAGAGAGAGAGAGAGAGAGA